>NC_045986.1:22910643-23000643 GCF_010909765.2 Amblyraja radiata
TGCACGGTTAAATGTTCGCCAAGCACTTTAGCTGTTGTTGTCCCTTCAGCTCTCGCTTCTCTTTACCTTCATTTCGCTTCACTTTTGGAATTCTGAAGTTGGGTACATGTCTCTCACAGTTACCCCGACTTCCACAATTTTTTACAGCGCAAAAACTTCAACATTTTTGCGGTTTTTAACAGGTAGGAAAGTACGCGTTTCTTGCATTAATAACAAATACCGGAAGTTACGGATGTCCTCCAGATGGATTGAGCGGCTCCATGCTTAAGCCCTATGACCCAGTGACCTTACGTGCAACCCCCCTATTGAACCTTGAGGTGAAATGGAGATTGTAATGTATTCATGTATATGCTAATGAGTTGGTGTTGTATATAAGTAGGGAATGTTGGGTAATAAATCTCTCTTGTGATCCAGGCAGCCTGCGTGTAAGTTGTTATTCATTTTGCTGTCCGGAATATAACAAAATTGGCGATGAGGATGGGATAGTTTGTGAACTCAACCTTTAAATACAGTGCAGGACTGTTTTGCAACACGCAGTATTGTTTAACAGTTTAAACAGTAAATACAGAGTTGTTTCGTGGTTGTTTGCAAGCTGGACATGAGAGGCCTACAGATCCTTCTATGCAGAAACCAGAAGCAGAATGAGACAATCAATCGGGACGACAGATGGCACAATGGGCTAAGTGTTCTTCTGGCAACCGGAAGGTAGCCGGTTCGAATCCCGCTTGGAGTGCATACTGTCGTTGTGTCCTTGGGAAAGACACTTCTCCCACCTTTGCCTGTGTGTGAATGTGTGTGAGTGATTGGTGGTGGTCGGAGGGGCCGTAGGCGCAGATTGGCAGCCACGCTTCCGTCAGTCTGCCCCAGGGCAGCTGTGGCTACAGAAGTAGCTTACCACCACCGAGTGTGACTGAGGAGTGAATGAATAATGCGATGTAAAGCGCCTTGAGTATTAGAAAGGCGCTATATAAATCCCATCCATTATTATTATTATTAATGAGTACATTGTTGCCTTGAAAAGCCTAAGTTTACACTGTAACTTTGGAACCATTCTTGGACGAGCACTACGCGACAGATTTGTTTGTGGTCTAGTGGATGAACAAATTCAGTCCAAACTGATGAACATTCCAGATATCACATTCGAGAAAGCATGCAAAATTGCTACCACAATAGAGATGGCTTCAAAGAATGCTCGCGAGTTTGGCCCACCACGGAATGTAGTGGCCATTTACAGTCACAAGGCAGTGCCTATGGCCAAACCAAGAGGCGCTAAACCAAAACCGAAGTATGGCGGGGAGCCAAGTTCAGCCAGTTGTTATCGTTGCAACGGTAATCAGTCATCCCAATTTTGTCAGTTCAAAATGGCAAGTGCTATAACTGCCAGAAGAAAGGCCATACCGCCTCAGCATGTCGGGCAAAGCATAAAACAGGAAACCAACAATCTGTGGGAATCAAGCAACAACACCGGAGAGGAGTTCACAACTTGGAGGTGAACCCAGATGTAAATGAACTTGGGTTCTTGGTTCTTGGTTTCTTGGTCCTCCAAAATATTCCAAATGGAATTTAAACTGGAGGTGGTGAAGGGAGGGCTTAAGCCAGAAAGGGCTATTGGGAAGAAAGAACTACTTTAAATTTAGTTGCATCTGGTTGGGTAACTATAGTTGGGTGGAGATTATTCCATGCTTTAATTGTGCGGGGGAAGAACAAATTGCTGTATACATCTGTCTTTGTAGCTGGGATCACAAATTGGATCGAATGCCCTCGTCTGCTCCTAATTGGTTTGGGTTTGGTGTAGGTCTTGTAGTCTATGTCGAGCTGACCATTTAACATTTGGTAAAAACAGGTCAAACGGAGAGCTTCACGTCTGTCTTGGAGAGGGTTCCACCCCAGAGAATTCAGAAGTTTGGTGACACTCGCTTCTCTCTCATAGGTGTTAGTAACAAATCGAGCTGCCTGTCTTTGGACACGTTCGATGGAATAATTTTTTTTATTTGTGTATAGGTCCCATGCTGCAACTGCGTAGTCCAAATGAGGTCTAACGAGGGTGAAGTATAGCTTCTCCTTGACAGAAGTTGAACAATGATGAAAGTTGCGCTTCAGAAAGTTTAGGACACCTGTTGCTTTCACCGTTGCATGATGAGTCTGACCATTCCAACGCAGATCATTCTGCAATTTGTACACCATTTATGTAACCAACATCGATAAGCCTACAACCAGCCAAGACAAGGACTTTCGAACTAAATTATTGATTAATGAACAGTTAATCGATATGTGTATTGATACAGCAGCAGATTGTTCGGTCATGAGCAAAGACCTGTACGAAACAAAGTTCCCACAGATACTATTGTTTGAGAGTAAGGTCAAGCTGAGAACCTACTCGGGTGAAGTTTTGGAGACTTGTGGACAAATGAACTGTAAAGTTCAGCACAATGGTCAGTCAGTAACACTGCCCATCATAGTGGCCAGCTACAGAAATAAACCAACCCTCCTTGGAAAGGATTGGCTGAGTAGAATAGAATTAGACTGGAAGAACATTTTCAGCGTCAATTTGTCCAAATCATGTCTTGAAAACGTCATAAGCAAACATGCAAACATTTTTGCTGACAGTTAAACGGGAATAATAGGATACTCTGCACACATTCGACTTAAGCAAGATGTCGTCTCTTAACCTGTCCTTCCCATAGCTTTAACATTAATGTGAGACATTGCATGGTCCAGCACGTGTAATGTGCTGGCAACTACAGTTATTGAGCCATTTTGATACTTTGCTCCACACATCACTCACCTTGTCTGGTCCTGAGAACTAACTTGCATCTATCTCTAGGGCAACAAACAATGTTGCTGAAAAGCTGGTCAAAGCTCTCCAGGTTGGTTTTTACCTAAGATTCCAGCATCTTTTGGAGTTTTGGGCTCTGGGAAGGGGATATAGTATGTCTTGATCAGAGGGATCTGAAGTTGCTGATTTCTGAAGGTGTAAGCCTGCAGTTTCAGTAAATGTTGAAGGCAAATGGTATGTTGGTGTTTATTGCAAGGATTAGAGACACAAGGTTGCCTTTCAAAGATTCTCTTAGGCCACAGCTGAAGTTCAGTCTTGGTTTCTGTGTCCTTTGGGATATAGAAATCTACGTAATGAAAATCCACTAAATCCATGAAACTGGGTGTTTTGTCATCTGGAACAGTGCAAGTGCAGGATGAGTTGTATTTGTTTTAGCAGATTCAGGAAATAATTCCGTATTGATGGGAAGTATCAGTTCATTTTTTAAATTACAATTTGTTGTAAAAAGAATATGGAACGCGGTGTAATTGGTACAAACCATTGGTTCTGATGTTTTCTGTACTTATGCATGTCTGAGTTAACTTTAAAATGTGCATGTGCAGAAAAGACCTGCAGATGCTGGTTTAAGGTAGACACAAGTCTGAAGAAGGGTTTCGGCCCGAAACGTCGCCTATTTCCTTCGCTCCATAGATGCTGCTGCACCCGCTGAGTTCCTCCAGCAATTTTGTGTACCAATGCTGGAGTAACTCTGGAACAGGCAGCATCTCTCGAGAGAAGGAATGGGTGATGTTTAGGGTCAAGACCCTTCTGTTCAGGCTGTTAGGGACGGGGTGGTGGGGGGGGGGGGGGGGGAAGATCAGTAGAATTCAAATGTGCTGGACCACTTTCACACCCAGATATCTGTTTGTCTTTGCATCTAGTCAACAAAAGGAAAATGGATGAAACTGATGCATCTTCAGCTGTGAAAGTGAAGAGAACAGTTCAGAAGACATCTGACCTCATCGTTTTTGGCCTTCCCTTCAAGACAACAAATCAGGATTTAAAAGATTATTTTAGTACTTTCGGTGAAGTCATTATGGCACAGGTGAGCTTCATGTCACAGGTGGCAAGGTATTGTAACATTCAAATACACTCTGGCCATAAAATATCCCAAATCAATATATTTGCTGTATACAAACAACTCTGTAGTTCTGGAGTAGTACAGATGAATTTAAGATTCTCGTACTATGCTTACATTTTGTGTTGATTAGAAATCTTGTTTGCAGAAATAATTTGTACCACACAGCTGAAACTTTAATATTATAAGTTTGGACACATTCTTGAGCTGAGTTTGCTGTTTTTGAAGCATTTTGCCTTTTACCTACAATGATATAGGTACCATTTTCCCTCTCATTGCTCTAACCCTGCAACTTATTCTAAGTTTAGTTTAGAGATAAGGTGCTGAAACGGGCCCATCGGACCACCGAGTGCGTGCCAACCAGCAATTCCAGCACACCGACACAAGCCTACACACACGGGACAATTTATACTTATACCAAGTATACAAACCCAAGCCATTTAACCTACAAACCTACAGATGTCTGGAGTGGGGAAAAAAACGAAGAGAAAACCCATGCCATCACAGGGAGAACTTAAAGCTCCGTACAGACAGCACCCTTAATCTGGTCGAACCTGGGTCCGATTAAATCTTAACTTGGTCAAATGTGTGGGTTGAGGTTGCAATGTTGTTTGTAAAGTTTAGATGTTAAACATTTTGATGCAATAGAAATTTGCTGTACATGGAGGTGTTGAGTCCTTGTGATAATAAAGACCTCATGCCATGTCAGGTTATTCAGGATAAACAATTACAAGTTCTCACACGAGAGTTTACTTCAGACTGCCGAGTGCAGTAGACCGCGACGCTAATAAGCTAGTGGGCGTAACTACAAAAGCATGACTCGTAACATGAGCCACTAATCTACATCCCCCCCCCTCTTAAAGAATCAATAACACTGTATACCCATAACTAAGCAAAGCAAATATCACAACCGATGACAGACGTATGTAAAGTCAAACATAGTCCGGATACTTCACGACCGGCCTGCAAACACGACCAGCACGTGTACGATAGAGGCCATCTCCATTCTTTTTTCTCTGGGGACAGAGCTGGTGATTTCACTGTCGTGGGGGAGTACACGAACGCCTCTGTGGTGAAGCAGGAGACTGTGGCGCAGGCGAAGATGGGACAGACAGAGGAACTGTCACAAACATGGATTGTTGTGCTGGCAAGAGCATGCGAGGGTCACTAGATGCAGATTGAAATAAACTTGTATGATCAGGATAATAAGAAGGAGGGATTGGCTCCTTCACAGACGGAAGATGTCTGTTTCGTCAGTAGGTGCCGCCATCGGCTATAACAATGTACGAGCGTGGCTCCGACACTAGACAGAAATTACCCCAACGCGGTCATGGCCTTTGTCAGTCTGTAAGCGGACTACCTGTTCTTTGGTCAATGGCGGCAGAGGCCTGCTCGTCTTGTCGAACCATTTTTTTTTAATGTCACGCTTCTGTTGTAACCTGGTTTGAATATCCTCAGTTGAAAAGACATGTGGGATTAACGTTTGTTTCGCGACGGGCAACGGGTTACGGGTCTGTCTTGACAATAATTGTTGAGCAGGGGAACCCAAGGCAGGGTCACGGGAAATGTTGCGTAAGTTGAGCAAATCCAGGAATACGTCAGATTTGGCCCTGTGAGAGCGCTCCATGAGTTGTTTTGCACTACGGACAGCCCGTTCAGCCAGCCCATTAGACTGTGGATACGTGGTGAAAATTCCATCCTCTTGCAAACTCTCTGAATTGTTGGCTGGTGAACTGGCTGCCATTGTCAATCAACAGCTTGCCTGGAGATCCATGGATTGAAAAATGATGAGATAATTTTGAAATCACGCCGCTGGAAATGGGGCTGCTGAGAAAATCAATGTCGAACCATCCTGAATACAAATCCATGAGCACCAGGTACTGCTTGCCGTGCCACTCAAATAAATCAGCTACCACTATAGACCATGGGAGCGCAGGTACAGGATGTGGCAGAAGTGGTTGCTTTTGTTGATGAGGTGCCATGCTATTGCGCACAGCCTAATCTGCCATATTGCCGTTGATGTATTCGGCCATGCCAGGCCAGTAAAACATGCTTTTCACCCGTGAAACAGTGGCTTCAGCGCCTGGTTGTCCTGCGCTGTGTTAAAATATCGGTGATGTAGTGAAGCAGGAACCACGGCCTTGTGTCCTTTTAAACCAATCCCGTCTTGTAGCACTAAATCATCCCAAACAGGGAAGAAAGGTCGGACTGGCAAAGGAACGTTGTAGTGCTTGTCTGGCCAGTCACGCTTAATGACAGAGGTCAGGGACCGTAGGGTCTTGTCGGCAGCAGTGGGCAACTAAGTCCTCCATCCATGATGAAGGGATGAAGGATACGGACATCACGATGAAGTCATCATCCTGCGAGGGTAGATACTAGCAAGTTTTCCGAGGTGTATGTGAAAGAGTGTCTGCCAGGTACATATCATTTCCACGTTTGTAGGTGAGGATGATGTCATATTTCTGAAGTTGTAGTAACATCAGTTGTAGGCGCACTGGAATAGGTTTATTGAAAATGCCGATAAGAGGTTGGTGGTCGGCTTCAACTGTAACTGCGACCAAAGATGAAATTGTTGAACTTGTTGCAGGCAAAAACAACCGCAAAGACATCGTTAAACAAGTCCTTGTATTGTGTTAAAATGTGATGTGTAAAATCACAGTCTACAGTCAGTGGACAGACTGAAGGGCTGAAGGAAATCAAACCCATGTCATGGCATGCATCGGCACCCAGTATGGATGGTACCTCGTAAAATTCCAGGATGTGGTCACATGCGTTGAGATGGCAATGTAACTTTACTTGGTCAATAGGGCACAGTGCTGCACCATTAAAAGAGATAAGTAAAGAGCTTCTGTGTTTTGTAGCTGTTGGAAGACAGCTAAGGAGATAGCATTACAGCGGGCCCTGGAATCCACCATAAGATAGAGAGTTTTGCCGTTAATGAGCAGTTTGACCTTGGGATCGAGTTTGGACGCTGAACCAGACAAAGCATGCACATTAATCTCGGTGCTGTCATCATCTGTTTGTGGGAGCTGGGATTTTTATCCTGGTTTATCAAGCTGACAGACTGTCTTGTTTGAAATCTGTTGTTTCCCAATTTGCAGCATTTCGCAAAATGGTTTCTTTTATTACAGAGCCTGCAGAGTTTTCCAAATGCCGGACACCGGTCACGAATTGCAGTGTGTGAACCTCCGTAATTAAAGCAATTAGTAATCCATCTTGAGCTGTTAACTGGCACCTGAAACCGTCGAGTAGTAATTTGATTAGACAAGCTGGCTGCATTGACTTCACGAGCAGCAGGAGATGTTAGTGTTTTAATGTGGGCATTGGTTAACTCAGCTATGCGACAGCAGTTTTCAACAACTTCTAAGGTCAGGCCCACTTCACGCAACAATTAATCGCGTAGTTTATCATTCAATATGCCATGTATCAATCGATCTCTTATCAAACTAGCTTCGATTTCTCTAAAATCGCATTGACTAGCAACATGCTTCAGTGCACTGTCATAGAGCTAGACCGGTTCTCCGTGTTTTTGACACATTGAGAAACATTTATGTCGTTCAATGCTCACATTAATTTGTAACTCACATAGTTGTCGGAATTTATGTAGGAGGCACTCAGGATCACGGATGGAGTCTGCTGGAATTTGTAAGTTATTATCATCCACACCAGCCGGTGCATAGTGAAATGCCGAGCAGCGTCAGTGCCTGCCAAGTTTAGGAGAATCAAGGCATGAAGAGCGGGCGCTGCAGCTGGATACGCTGCATCAATGTAGATTGAGAAATCTTCCTCGAACACACGCCATCGTTCAGCTAGATCAGCATCAAACACCAAGACATCAGGGTTTCTGGGAGCAGCAGCCATTGTCGGAGTTAAAAAAAAACTAAGATAAAAAACAATATGATCAATCAGAGGGTGAGATCGTAAACTTTGACACCATGTCGATTTAGAGTCCTTGTGATAATAAAGACCTCATGCCATGTCAGGTTATACACTGTTTATTCAGGATAAACAATTATAAGTTCTCACTTGAGAGTTTACTTCAGACTGCCGAGTGCAGTAGACCGCGACGCTAATAAGCTAGTGGGTGTAACTACAAAAGCATGACTGATAACATGAGCGACTAATCTACAGGAGGCTTCTTGTAATTCCTTGCATAAATCTTCTGAAATAACTCGTACATCTACAGGTGAAGAGAGATAAAACCGGGAATGCAAAAGGATTTGGCTTCATCAGGTTCACAGAATATGAAACACAAGTGAAAGTGATGTCGCAACGACACATGATTGATGGACGATGGTGTGATTGCAAATTTCCCAATTCCAAGGTATGTGCTTTTATTTTTCTCTTCACCAGGTTGTAGTTAGTTTGTACTAACATCTTACTGAGAAGATAAATGCTGTATAAAGAGCTGAAAGGAAATAATTTCTATGTCTGAAGAAGGATCTCGACCCGAAACGTCGCCTATTCCTTCGCTCCATAGATGCTGCCTCACCCGCTGAGTTTCTCCAGCATTTTTGTCTACCTTCTCTGTAAATCTACCTTTCTCGTTTTTCTTTGAATTTACTCGGTTCTGACTAATGCCAAGCACCTGCATCTGTCATATATGCTTTTGTTTTGTTAAGTGAGCTTTGGCTTGGATTGCCTATCCTGTATTATAGGAATGTACTTATTCTGCAACCAAAACACTTTTGCTTAAAGAATATTCAATTACAAATTTGCTTCTTTGCCTTCAATTTACCACGGACAGCTTTGTTTTTGTCAAATTGAATTGTTTTTTTCTATTTGTCAACATTTTTGAAATTGTCTCTATTCTGTCCCACATCAATTCCACATCTTTTGGTGCTAATTTTCCTTTGTCTTGCACTGAATCTTGGATAGTAGTACACCTCATGTCTCTCATTACTCTTGTTCTTGTATCTATTATTATCCTGAAATTTAATCTTCAATATCATTCACAGTTGTTGGCCTGAACTCTTTTTAAACGCAGCAGTCAGTACAGGTGCACAACCTTTTATCCGAAAGCCTTGGGACCAGACACTTCTCGGATTTCGGAATTTTTCGGATTTCCGAATGGAAGATTTTTAGCGTAGATTAGGTAGGTAGCGCGGGCGGCTTGAAAAGTCTGGAGCGGCTGCCTCCTCCCCGGAGACCGGGGAATCATTGTAAATCATTGCTTAAATGTTAGTCAGTTAGTTTGGAGGGATTTTATGTGGTGGTGGGGGGGTGAAGGGGGAAACTTTAATTCTTAGTCCCCTACCTGGGCGGGGAGCGGGCAATGCTCCCCGCCTTACCGGGTCGCCGTGCAGTAAGCTCCGGAGCGCTGTGGCCGCCGACTCCCAAAATCGCGGAGCTGGGGCTGCGGGCGTCCGGCCGCTAGCCGCGCTGGATTTGGAGCGCCGCGCAGCCAGGGGTAGAGTTGCCGGGGTCGGAGCTACAACCGGCGCCACAACCGGCGCCGGACGCCCGCAGCCCCAGCTCCGCGATGTTGGGAGTCGGTGGCCACAGCGCTCTGGAGCTTACTGCACGGCGACCCGGTAAGGCATTGCCCGCTTCCCGCCTCTCCGACCAGGTAGGGGACTAAGAATTAAAGTTTCCCCCTTCACCCCCCCCTTCACATAAAAGCCCTCCAAACTAACTGACTAACATTTAAGCAATGATTTACAGATGTTTAAGTGTCTCCCCGGTCTCTGGGGAGGAGGCAGCCGCTACAGTAGTACAGACCTGGGTTGACCGTGGGTCGTTTCGGGTCAAGTTTGGTGCCAAACGCGAGCTTTGGTGTGCAGACGACATCCTGGAAAAAATGTCCGATTTTCGGAGCTTTTCGGTTTCCGGAACTCCGGATAAAAGGTTGTGCACCTGTATTGCTACTAAGTTAAAATCGGGTAAACCATTGGCTTATTAAATAGCACAGCAGGTTTCAGGGATTCAAGTGATTTGTTTCTTATGCGCAGAATGGTAATCCAATGTAAATTTGCAATTGATCTACCTTGCATAACACGATTCATGAGTTTACAATGTATGAACGTAAGCAATCTCAAACCTTGAATTATTTCTTAATCTTGATTTTTAAACTCTGGTGTTATGTATCCTTCGCTGACCGTTTGCATCCATTTTCCTTTTTCATCTACCTTCCTGTGCTCATTCAATACGAGGACATGGATGGACATTTTTTAAATGCAATCCATCCAGCCTAAGCGGGTTAATTTTGCCCCTCTCTTATCGGAATTAGTCCCGCACTCTAATTCTGCAGTGCAGGAGGCCACAAACGGGTCGTAGTAGCATGGGGAATTAAAGTGGCAGGCAACAGTTTGGATTCGCTTCTGCAGACTGAACACAGATTTTTAACATCCGCATTTTTTTATTTTTGTGTAAACGGGGCTTGTTTCAAAATAGGATGTAGGCTTAAGTTTTTTATGGGCTGATTTTTAGATGTAAAATGGCTAGGAATTGCTTTGGAATAGTCTTTGAGAGATAATGCAGGTTAGGTCTTCAATGGTAGATCAAGGAATGCGAGAGCTATAAATGTGCTCTTGCAGTTGCAACGATTTGTGAGTGGAAGCTCATTCTGAAATAAAATTGAATGGGTGGGCAACTGCTAAAATATAATCTGCAGCTTTTAGAAATTTGATATTTAAAAAAAAAAAGGCTGGAAACACAACATATTAAACTCTGGGTGCTTATTATCGGACCAAGAATAGGGTAAGTTTACATAAGCTTTCTGTAGATTTAAATTGCTTGTATCAAAATATAACTTTTTCTCAACCCGCAATTCATAAGCCATTCAGTTCCTGTATTAACTCATCAACCAGAGGAAATTTCCAATTTAATCCGTGGTAATATTGCTTGCCTTTGCTTTATCAGCACAATTCCATATTCCCTTTGTTCTCTGCATGCCTCCATGACCATCTCTTCCAATTGTTTTCTTCTGATGAAGGGTCTTAACCTAAAATGTTAATTGGGGATATAAAACTGTAACTTTTACAATCCGGAGCAAAAAGCAAACTCCTAAAGGAACTTAAAACGTCAACTATCCATTTCTCTCCATAGATGGTGTCTGGCCTGTTCAGGTTCCACCAGCATTTTAATTTTTTACTTAAAAATGTTATTTATTTATTTATCTATAGATGCTACCTAACATTTATTTTCCAATTGTTTTGCATTTCAAGTTTCCAGCGCCTGCAGTTTATTTTATCTTCATCCAGTTCATTCCCCTGATAGCACAATAAAACTACAATGGTTCCCCATTGAATTATTCTGAAATCTCAGTGATTTGGCATTCGGCTCATCAGTTGATTTTTACCATTGTCACTATCCACTCGCCTGGCTCCCTGATCTTGCATTCCCATTAAATATACTGGGTGTAGCAGTACATTTCTCATTTTACTGTAACTTATAAAAAAATAAATTAGGAATTATAGTACTAATAGTCTGAGAAAATCTGCTTGTCCAACACCACCAAAGTGTTGAGCCAGATGGTAAAGCAGCAAATCTGCTTCACTAGGAACTAGGAAGGAAAATGTCCTGATATTATATGTCATTTTATTTTTTCAGCCAAATGCAGAAGAGCCTTTAAGAAGCAGGAAAGTGTTTGTGCGTCGCCTCACTGAGGACATGAGTGCTGATGAACTCCGTCAGTTCTTTTCCCAGTTTGGAGATGTCACCGATGTATTTATGCCAAAACCTTTCCGTTCTTTTGGTTTTGTCACTTTTGCTGATGACCAGGTAGGTTTTTATAAAAGTGAAAATGCTAAACTTTTAGATTTCTAAGATTTGAGTAAGTTCAAATCTGAGCTTTAGTTTGTAGGTTTTGTTGTTTTACATTCCATCCCCAAGTAAGTGTCATATACATCTGACCAGAAGACTTTATCAGGCAATTTACTTTCTGGTTCATTCACATAATCAGATATTTGAAGATACATATAATATTGTCAAAAAATGTTGAAAAGCCATACTCCAGTTTTGTGCACTATAGGTGCCAGTATATTAAGATATTTTAAGTTGGGCATATTATATAGTTATAAGCATGAGCAATTCTGGTGACTAATGAATTGAGGGATGATGTCGCAATTTGTTTACAGACATAATTTTGAGCTGCATCATTATTTGCAATAAATCCTGTTGAAGCACTGGGAATAATTCAGTTTAAGCATTGCATGAAGCATATTATTGCTTTTAGACAATAGACAATAGGTTCAGGAGTAGGCCATTCGGCCCTTCGAGCTACCGCCATTCAATATGATCATGGCTGATCATCCCCAATCAGTACCCCGCTCCTGCCTTCTCCCCATATCCTCTGACTCAGCTATTTTTAAGAGCCCTATCTAGCTCTCTCTTGAAAGCATCCGGAAAACCCACATCCACCGCCCTCTGAGGCAGAGAATTCGGCAGACTCGCCACTCTCTGTGAGAAATAGTGTTACCTCGTCTCAGTTCTAAATGGCTTATTCCTTATTCTTAAACTGTGGCCCCTGGTTCTGGACTCCCCCAACATCGGGAACATGTCTCCTGCCTCTAGCGTCTCCAAACCCTTAACAATCTTATATGTTTCAATGAGATCGCCTCTCATCCTTCTAAACTCCAGAGTGTGCAAGCCCAGGTGCTCCATTCTCACAGCATATGACAGTCCCGCCATCCCGGGAATTAACCTTGTAAACCTACGCTGCACTCCCTCAATAGCAAGAATGTCCTTCCTCAAATTAAATTTTGTTTTATTTAATTTTGCTGTTTTGATAAAGTATTAGAATCGCATATATTCTCATTTGGTTCTGTTATTTAAATTGTAATTGGTATAACCAAGAGGGGTTCTGCATCTCAGAGAGCTGAGCATCATTGTGTAGTTAACACTTATTAGTAATTTATTATCTTGCATAATTTCATTGTAGTTTGCTTTCTTTCACAGGTTGCCCATTCTCTGTGTGGTGAAGAACTGATCTTTAAGGGGGCCAGCTTGCACATTTCCGAGTATCTGAATGCTAGACAACAGATAGAGAGAGGACGATTAACAAACAGCCAGGGAGGCTTTGGCAATCAGGGTGGGTTTGGAAACAACAGGGGTGGTGGAGGAGGATTGGGTGGCAGTCCCAACAGGGTGAGTGGGGGAGCAACGAATTTTGGAGCTTTTAATATGAACCCAGCAATGATGGCTGCTGCCCTACAGAGTAGTTGGGGAATGATGGGAATGATGGCTAGGCAACAGAACCAATCTGGTGCTGCAGGGGGAAACCCACAGCAAAATCAGGGCAACGTACCAAGGGAACAGAATCAGCCATTTGCAAGAAATAATAATTTGTATAGCTCAAATTCCGGTGCATTAGGTTGGGGGTCGGCATCCAATTCAGGTGGTCCTGGTTTCAGCTCTGGTTTTCGATCTAGCATGGAGTCCAAATCATCGGGATGGGGAATGTAAAAAGATTTGTACGTGCTTAGCAAATGTGAAGAAAGAGTGTTGAGATTTAAATAATGGTAAGTAAACACAAAAGTAGGTTTTCACAGACTTTTTCTTGCTACATAATTGAAGAAAATTTTCAGCGGTTGCCTTGCAATGTCATTCAAGACACTGATGATAAGGTGAATTTTGAAAGTGCTTCTACCTGTTCCTGATTCATACTGCAGTATGTAGTTCTGTCATGAGTTTAATTTCTTAAACTAATGAACTATAATTTATGTGCACACAGTTATTACTCTTCTATGAACTCCAGTCTCTCAGTTGTGTTGAGCATTTGACACAATGTCCAAGTTAGTGTTGAACAGCATGGGTAACTTGGCCCTTTCATTCCTATTGAAGATTACGAAGTTACAACATCAGCTGACTGAGGTGCAGTTTAACTCCAAATGTATGTGCAGGGTAGACAAAGGTTTCTACCTTTTATTACCTAGTAAACTGCATATTTTTTGTAATAATGCTATCATTGTATCAAGATAGCCTTTTTTAATTGGTTAAATTCACTTCTCCTAATCCAGGTTATATCTTGTATGTACCAAAAACAAATCATAACTGTATAGAGAAAATATTTCCAAAAGATATCTAAAAACGAAACCACTTCACTAGTACCTCACGATTAACCCTTTGTCATAATACCAGTGAATACGTTCTCCCAAATTAATTGGCTTTGCATTGTCTCCATTGGCAATCCTGGCAATGAACTTTTCTTGAATATGAACTATGTTGGGTGAATTTTCCTGTCTGGCCATAGAATTTATTTGAAATGTTCTCATTAAATGAGAAAGTGAGTTGCTGAAAAGGCATTACATTGGATAATCAGAGCTGAGTACCAATTTGGATCTGGTTATCTTCACCTTTTTTTCCTCACAGTGGACATAATGGATCTTTAATAACCATTGTGCACTTGTGTCTATACCTCGGTATTATTTACATCCTCCTTAGAAACCATTTTTTTCTGAATTTAATGCAAATTTGTGTCAAAGGGGATAATGATCTTTACAGCAGATGCCTTTTACATGGGCTTTCATTGAAGTCTCAAATAGAGTTTAACCAGCCAAAGGATTGCAAATATTTAAACGAAAATTGACTTGTAAAATTACATCTTTTGTGTTTCTCTCTGCATTTTTTTTGGCTTGTAATAATTTGGCCTTCGATTTTGCAAATTTGGCTCCTGCTTCCAAGTCTTTTCTGTGCTGTTTTTCTCTTTGCATAAGTGCATAATGACATAAGTGAACAGACACTTTGCCTTCAATGCAATTAGGAGTATTTTTTTCAAATGTTATTACATTTAAGAGTAACACCCCCTTTGCTTTCTGTAATTTTGAAAATGTCATAAACATCTGTAAATATATTGGTGAGCTAAAAGTTTTGGAATGAGTTACGGTTAAAGGCTAGTATGTTTTTGAATCCAAAGCATTTTAAAATTGAAATGTGCAAATTGCACCCATGTTTTCATTTATAATTGTATAACCTGCAGGATCACGGTTAAGTTTTGCCAGATCTGCATAATTCTTTTAAATGTTTTCTTGGCTTTGTACTAGCACTTCAGTTCTACATTGGACATCAAAAGCAAGCTACGTTACCATCCCATGAGGGCAGCATAGGTGTATCTGAAAAGACCCTTGCTAAAGATATCTTGTTAATCTCTTGAGTTGATCAATTTGTTGAATTGCTGGCTTTCCAGATTAGATCATTCATTGCATTGAATGTCCAGTAGTGAATCTATGTCCACTGGGATATTGCTGTTTCATTCTGAACTATCCATCTCAAAATTTAGAATTAACTTCCTGCTAAATGTAGTCTTTACCAGCTCTGCTAGCCAAAGGAGGGTTGTGGAGGTATTGTTTAAGCAGCTGCAAATAGGAAATCAGCAACATTGTGTAGAAAATCTTAACTTGGGTACAAAAACTTGATCTAATGTTTAGTAGAATATTATGTAGAGTTTTCAGAATTGATTTTTTTAAGGCGTGGTCTGGATCTCCGAGCATGAGCACCTACATATGTATAGAAAATGCATTTCACCACATATCTACAGGCTGCACGGAGGTTCAGGTTCTATTCGAAGGGACCATGGTGGGTGTTCCATTTCTGTCCTCCACTGTTCTTTTCATTGATTCGTTTATCAGCGCTGTGAAACAAGATATAATGCAGAGATGTAATGACATAAGTTGATGCCTGGTGTGGGATTGATGCCATGGTGGTGCCGACGAATGAGAGGGCTAGAATGAGCGAGGAAGGAGAGAGCGCATGCAGACCTGGTGGTGCATTATGGCATTTTTAAACATGGAAAGATGTGGCTCGCAATCCCTTGGCATGGTGAGAGAATGCAGAGGAGAAGTGGAATACAGTACGAATGTTTATCTTGTATTCACAAAGGACGTCCGTGGCTGATGAGGGAGAAACAACTTTGAAATGGTGATATTTGCTTGTAACTTGAGTAATTGGAAAATGTTGAAAGTGTTTAATGAAATGAATATCTCCAGGGGTTGAAACCAAGAAAATCTCAGCACAGCAGTATTTTTTTTTTTTAAAAGAGAACATTGGGTTGCAATTTGAGTTAGAAAATAAATATTTGCAAATATTTATTTTCTAACTGAAATAAGCATTCTTCTAATTATAAAGTGCACAATAAAATTATTTTGCTTTACGCTTGAATTAAATTGCAGGTTGTTTAGTAAATGCTGTTCAGTCAGTCCTTAAAAAGCTACAAAGAGGACTGCTAATTTTTTAAGCTAGTTTCAACCCCTGAATATTTTGTATCTTGCTCCTCGCTGTTAACCATGGTGGTGGTTGGTGATGTATTTTTGTAATACTGATTTCTAAGTGTGAACAAGTGAAATGATGTGGCGTTATGAAGGAACAATATTCTGGGGAGTGTATTGTGTATTGCCTGCCGGAGATGACTTGTGTGAGCTCAGTGTCAATCTTGAACAAGTGTGTACGTTTGTGTTTTCTGCGAGTTTATTGTGAATGAATAATAAATGACTGCTTGAGTTAAGTGTGTTATGAAGCCCCTTTTTTAATGTCATTGTAGGTGATTCTTAATAAAAATTTAACTTGACTGAACATTCTCGTCTGCATTCTGATCCGATAAAAGACAGAAAAATAAACTTAGAAATTATGCAAAGTTCTAAAGGATGTATCTAGTACATTAAAAGTTAACCTTTTTAGGTCTTTATATATTTTACAGGTCTTGATTTCATTCTCCAAACATAAACATTGATAAGTGCTTTGAAGATGTTCATTTTGTATCTTGTTTCCACTAAAAAATTAAATAGGTCTTTTCATTTTCTCCTTTAAAATTGTCACCATTTAACTTCATGGAGGGATATAACTTCCATGGGTGTGAATAGCCCACTGGTATCACTTTCAAGTGAGCATCCTTTTTTGGAATCTGGTACTGGGTTGGTGAGTTCCTGAGTATTTGACTCTTTTGGATAGTTTGTTCTTTATATTACAGCTAAGACTAATTCTGATCTCTCTAATACTGATCAGTGGATAGCTAATTCAAAATCCTAGGCAAACTTATTTGCATTCTGGATGTTGTGCTTGGTCTATCAGAAAGTACTTGATGCTTATTTACCGGGGATATCCTTTTGTTTCTTTTCATCTTTTTTTGTGTATCTAAAGTCTAAAAATCTGGTTACTTAAAATGGTAATCATTTATCGTTTTTGATGGTGTTCTAAGTTTAAGTAGAAGTGTCATGAGGATTCTCAGTGAGAGCCTATCTCGGATTTTGCTTAAAGTTAACGTTTTTCAGTGAATAGATTTTTAAATAGATGAACATTTCTATCTACATCAACTATAGATCTCCTGAAGCAAATTACTTCATTTTCATGGAAGCTGTAATTCAATTTTCTGACTTTGTATTCGAGAGATTACCATTCCCAGCACCAGGTGAATGTTTTCTTCCTGCGACTTCCTGTTTTTTTTAATCATAGGGGGTTTACCGGAGTTCTGATAATGTTGCTATTTAAAGGTAGGGTTATTGTATGAGTACTCTAGAATAAATAGCAGATTTGTACTGGTTTTATTGTTGCTAAAATTTAAATGTTTTGCTGATGTAGGTTTGTTAGCATAGTCCCAAAGTGGAATCTATATAATTAAAACTGATCTTGACCACTTCCTGTTTGCAATGCATATTGCTTTTAGAAAAAACACTACCACGTACGGCTGTTGGCCATCTTACTCAGTCTCCCTCTGCTGCGCAGGACAAGAGGATTTTGCCCATCGATGAAAAATAAAAGACTTAATGTTTAAAAAATGTTGAGATTCTATCTCCTGTCAATCATGCCATCTAGGCCCTGCCCCTTCTGGTGGGAGGCGGGAGGGAATATAAAACCTGGAAGTGTGGAGGTGCCTCAGTTCTCTGCAAGATGGGGGAAGTGAGAGGTCGCGACTCTCAGTCTGAGCTGTGAATAACACTGAACACATGTCTACTAAACTGAGTGCATTTACTGACCTTTCAGTGCCCTTAATGTGGTTTGAAAATGCAAAAGTGTTTTTTGGTTTGAAAATGCAAAGGTGTTTTGCCTTGTTGCAAAGTGGTGTTTTGCCTCATGGAGAGGGGGAGGGACTATAAAACCTGAAAGTGTAGGCGTGGCTCAGTCTCTGCAAGATGGGGGAGAGAGAGATCATGACTGTGTCTTAGGTGGCCTTGCACCCTGCTTGAAGTGGCAGGAAACTGCACTAGAATTTGGTGGCATTACACCCTGCTTGAAGTGGCATGAAACTGCACTTGAATTTGGTGGCCTTGCACCCTGCATGAAGTGGCAGAAAACTGCACTTCAATTTGGTGGACTTGCACCCTGCGTGAATGGCAGGAAACTGCACTTGAATTTGGTGGCCTTGCACCCTGCGTGAAGTGGCAGGAAACCGCATTTGAATTTGGTGGCATTACACCCTGCTTGAAGTGGCATGAAACTGCACTTGAATTTGGTGGCCTTGCACCCTGCTTGAAGTGGCATGAAACTGCACTTGAATTTGGTGGCCTTGCACCCTGCGTGAAGTGGCAGAAAACTGCACTTCAATTTGGTGGACTTGCACCCTGCGTGAATGGCAGGAAACTGCACTTGAATTTGGTGGCCTAGCACCCTGCTTGAGTGACTGAGCCTCCAGCCCAAGAATCCATTTGGCCCACAATGTCCATACTAGACCTCTGGAAACCAGTCCCTTCAGCCCACAACACCCATACTAGTGCTCCAGAAAGCGCCCCCCCCCCACCACCACTGGCTACGAATATTCGAATTTGTGGAGTGGTGGAATATTGCGTTCGGGGACCAGCCCTCCCGTGTGAAGCTGGGACCCAACGGGTCCCACTTAGTCTAGTAAGCTACTAATTCTGTCGTGTTTTAAAGTGATTTGAGTGAGTTAATTGAAGATTTCAGCTATTAGTGGAGATCTGTAGCAAAGTTTGAAAATGTTCTACAGTTTTAATTATCACATTTGAAAGTTTAGATTTTGGAGTTGTTTTTATTTATTAACTATAATTAACTCCAACATTAGTGGTAGATTAGATGTGAGGTTTGAATGTGAAGAAGTGAAAAGGAAAATGTGTGTACCTACTACCATATTAGGTAAGTATTAAGCTAAAAAAAAACATAGATATCTGGGTTGTCTATTTTTTGGTTGCTCTTTGAATAGTTTTGGGCATTGTATATTCGACATACAACGCAGCCAAAATAATAGGTTTAGCTGGTTGTTTTTCTCATTTGTGGGATTGGCTTTAGGGTTTCCCTGTATACAGGAACAGCACTGGAACCGATTCATTGGCTCTGAAGTTGAAACTTCCTGGGGACTTGGTGCATCCTATGAGGTAATTCTTTATAAGATGTTTATGATGAAAGGAATGGACTATTCTTGACCTGTAGCAGTTGTGGAATCTTGTATGTCGACAAGTGGGTTTGATCTTTCATTCAGTCTATAATACTTCCCACCAATGTCACTGCAGTTATACCAATGTGGAAATGGTCAAATAATTAAAAATGCTATTCTCTTGAAGTACACATGTGCAATGAATCCAAGTACTAATATATGTATATTGCATGTGCTGCATACGTCTGTCCCCATTAAAACCTCCAGTACTCCAATCGTTGATGCTTGGGGCTTAACAATTTTTAAATCAAATTTAAAATGTAAAATTTCTCATCTCTTTATGCACTGAATTTTCTCCCATCTTTATTTTCTTGGGATGTTAGATCAGTTACAATACTGATTTATAAAAAAATCTTTTTGGATGTAGGAATTTTATGTACAGATGTATTGGAAGTTTGAAGTAAGTGTCCATATTCTCCAGAGACGCATTCTGACACGCTGTATTACTCCAGCACTTTGGGTTTTTTTTCTAAGTTTCCTTAACTTTCCTTGTTGCTTCCCATCCCAGCAGGCACCATCCTGATATGTATTTTGCAGTTTATCTCGCAGGATAATTGATAAGAATATCTGTACTGGAGAAATCTTTGCAATAATTTTATAAATGCAATGTTATTTGGAATGTTCTCCCTTTTCAACTGCTTTTTTTGGGTTCTAATATAGTTTCCACTGCAGGATAAGCATTTTTAATTGAAATCAGTGTTGAGATCCCTGCACTATTTTCACTTTCCTGCTGCCTATGTAATTCAAATGTTTAATAGTTCCACTTAAATATCACAAACCTTACTGGGGATTTCTGTTTTAAACCACCAGAGATTTGCAAAAGTAACTATTTCACAGAATTGTCATTTACTGAAGAAGGACATAAAGAAACATCATAAATAGTATTTTGAGGATTGATAATTTGCTCTCTGCTATAATGTTTCTTCTAGGGTGAAAATGGCTACTCCAACTCTCTGCTGCTAGTTTTCCAATTGTGGTCAATTCCTGCCCTGGCTCCAGAGAGATTGAGACGATGTGTCAAAACATTCCCATCCAGACTATTGTCTATGTTCTACACAATCTGAAATGAATGATGGAAAACTAGGGTGCATGCAATACGCCTTAATTGCTCAAATGCATTATTGTAGTTTTGTTTTGGGGATTAAAAAAATAAATCCAAAATTGCCAAAACACACCTGGCCCAAAAATGTTGTATTTCAGCTCATCATTATGGGTCAAGTGCTTAGAATTGTGCCGTAGTCATTGGGCAATTATTACACTTCATTTGTGGATGAATTTGCCAGTTAGAACTTGAAGATCACCCATTTCCATGGATACTTAAGGTAAGTTTCATTGGGCTACAGGTAAATTTAAAATATACTTCCATTTCATAGTGATCTAAATTTGCATGCAATGTAGCACTAGCTTCACAAAGGTGAATATGCAAGGTTGTGAAAGTTTACCTTGGTAGATGAGTGTGGAGTTGAGATTATAATCTAAGCTGCCATGATTTCATCAAATTGAACAGGTTGGAACCTGATGACCTGTTCCTGATATGTATGTATAAATTGTTTCTTAATTTGGTGATGCTGGCCATTCCCTTGCATATTATCCTTTAGATGTGTAAAAGTGCATGTTAGATTTAAGGTGTTGTCTCAGCAATGACCTATCACCTGCCCATATCCCTGTCACAGGTAATTGTCATAAAACATTAATAATAGCTTGTAGGAAACCAAAACCCCAACCAGAATGTATCTTACTATTGAACTTGCATTGATCTTTGATGTGTTTGGCTCTTAATCTTGGAGTCCTGTGATCATTTGATTAAAGGCTTGATTGCTCTTGTCTACTAACTTAAATACCTCTTAATTTAGTAGATTTGAGAATATAATTCTATTTCTCAGTCATCAAGATATTTAGTGTATAAATTGATTATCCATCATAATGACAGTTGGATCGGTGTAACTGCCCACTTGTGCATCTTGAGAAATCATTATTTGTGTGTTTTTCTGGGTGACTGACCTTTAAATCCTAGAATCGTGCAGTTTATTATTTGAAAGTCTCACAATTTAGGATGCGTATCACTTGCAGGAATATCTTTCCCAGCTAACTTTTAATTGTCTGTTCAATATAAAATGTAACAGAAACCAACAAACAACCAAATTCTGTCTATAAAGTATTAAAGATTCAATGGCAAAATGTCTGATATTTATTTCCCAACATGTTGGAAGATCCATTTTTATTTTGTAATTAGATGATCCCTTCTCGTTTTAATTACGATTACAATTGTCTTACCAGAATCTGTTTCCCACTTATCAACCCTGTTTAAAACAATTTATTACAAGTTTAAATCAATTTATTTTAACACAATTGCTCTTCCCTCTGAAATAACCCATTGTCCCGTGTGGTAAAGAAAATATTATTATGATTTAGAAAAAAGGGTGTGGATGACTGCTCATGTTTGATGAATTTCCTTGTGGTTTACGGTCCTGGTTCCCAAATTCTGCCATTGACCATTTTTGGCCTTAAATTCCTTTTTCCCCAGGACATGGATAGTTGTGACATTTCTACTTGTCTCAGGATTTTTTTTTACTGCATATGAATGTAAACTGAACTAGCATTCTCTAAGCTTTGTTTTTAAAATAAAGTGTTCAGTATTTTGTATGTTTGCTATTTTGTTCCCCCACCAGGGAACAAATGCTTGTCTTAAGTGCTAGTTCATTTAAATATAAAATCTACACGTTGCAAAATAAATATAAAGATACTTATTTTTTGTACATTTACAACGCTATCTCCCATAATTATTCCCATCCTGGATTTCATTGTTTTTATTTGCAAAGGCTGCTGATTACAATGAGTGTTTTTAAGGGAACGAATCATGCATTATATGTTGAGATAAGGCAATTATGCCAAGATTATCCACTACAGTCTGATTCCTGGGATGGGAGGACTAATATAGGAGGAAGGCTGGTTCAGTTAGGCCTACATTTACTGAACTAGAAAGCAGGTGGTGGTACCTGTTGGTTGGAGATTCGAACAAAGGGCCAATCACTGGGCATGAAACATATAATTTAGAACAAGTAATCTGGAGTTTTCTTAAAGACAAAGTTAGTAAATCTGGTATTCTCTACTGCAGAAGGACGAGTTTAGGGCTGTCAAACAAGTCACAATGGGACATGCAGCCTGTGACCAACTCTTGAAACAATGTATTGGCCTGGTCCAAGACAACCCTCAATATATTCGTAGTGGGGTCCTAAAGGGCCTGTCCCACTTTCACGACTTAATTCACGACATCTGCCGAGTTTGCCCTTGACTCATACTTGCAGCATGGTCATCACACGGTCGTAGGAAGGTCATAGGTACTCGTGGCATCAAGTAGGTCGGGGAGTTTTTTCTAGCATGATGAAAAATTCCAGGAGTAAAAAAGGTAGTGAATTGGGTCATGAAAGTGCGACAGGCCCTTAAATCTTGGCAATACCACTGAAATTCATAGCCAGGCGATTATACTTTAATCAGATATTATCTTAATCTGTAGTGACATTTAACCACACTCATCTTCCCTTGCTGCAGGTAGAATCCATCCATTGTGCTTTCAATGTTGTGTTACTTTAATGTTTATCAAGATATCTTGATACCACAATGGTGTACTAAATAATCAATTGCATTACCCTTAGAATTCAGATATTTGGTTCACATTCATACCAGGTCTGGGACAAGGTCCAAAGTCAAGTGGTGCTAGTGCCACTAAACTCGTACGAAGAGTAGATTATTGCCAAGTGCCTCTCAATTATGCTGTTGACACAAAACAGCACTTTGCAGATGACCAAGAGATTACACAATTAGTTGATTGGATTTGTCTTTTTTGTGAATTGGGCACATCCAAACTGTTATCAGGTAGACACCAGGACAAAAATATGTATTGGAACAGCCTCGCTAGCTCTGGAGTACACAAGTACAAAAGCCATAATTCTGCATAGTCCTGTAGCTTTTAGTTTGTGCTTTCAAACGTTTCTTAGTATCACGTGGAGTAAACTGGCCTAATATTAGCTTATATCGGCAGAACATCACGAGTAAGATATGTGAATTAAACCCTTCGGGTGAATCTAGTGTTTGATAACTACTTGCTGGTATCTGCCATCACAGGATAGAGATGTTTATTGAATTGTCAGACTTTAGCCAATTAATTGAATATCATTCACAATTAGATGTGTCAGAGCAAAGCCCTGAAATTCTTCAGTTGTGGACTTGCTAAATATGGGCAGAAGAACTTTTTACTTAGGGTGGTAGGTATATGGAATGAGGGGTAACTTCACACAAGGTGGTGGGTATATGAGATGAGTTGTGAAGGAGATTGAGGCAGAAGCTATGCCAATGTTTAAAAGACATTTGGACAGGTACATGAATAGGAAAGGGTTAAAGGGATGTGGGCAGGTGGGACTAATGGGGTATATTAGTCGGCATAGGCAAAGTGGGCCAAACTGCCTGTTTCCTTGCTGTATGTCTCTATGACTAAGATGTAATTGCCAAAGAGGTAGCACTACATGAATTTATGTGTAGATTGCAGCCATGGTGGGCAAAGCTTAGTTGTCTAAGGAATGAACAAGTAGACTGGGCCTGTGTGCTTCAGAAATGGAGATGAATGAGAAGTGCACACTTGACAGGCCGGATAGAGGGAGGGTATTTCCATGAGGTGAGGGCTTTAATTCCAGGATCTTGATTGAGGATGTTTACAAATTAGCTGAGAAATTGCTTAACTCGGGCATGAGATTTCTCCACGGATTTTGAAATTCGTTAAAAATCTAAATCTATAATTGGATTTCCGCGAGACAGTGAGGGCGGGATTGATGACCGAGGGCGCCGATTGGACGAGAGGGACGTCGGGCGGGACAAAGCGAAAGGCCGGGAGCCCAGGTAGCGGCGGCAGCGGGAGCGCACTGGGCCGGGAAAGGCTGGGGCTTTGTTGATGTCAATAAGCGTTTTAAAGCAAGTAGAGGGAATGTTTGTGAGCTCCGGTGAGCAGAAGGGGGGAGGCTGTGAGTGTGAGTAAAGGTGAGGGGACGTCCCTGTGACTGTGAGCAAAGGTGAGGGGGTCCATGTGAGAGGAAAGCTGGGGGGGGGGGGGGGGGGGGTGTCCCTGTGAGTGCGAGCAAAGGTGAGGAGGGTCCCTGTGAGTGAGCAAGGGGGGGGGGGGGGTCTGGGTAGTGAAGGATCATGTGAGTGAGCAAAGCTAGGGGGAGGGTGTCCCTATGAGTGTGAGCAATGAGGGGTTCCCTGTGAGTGAGTGGGGAAGCCTCTGTGAAATTAAGGGTAAACAGGCAAGAAAACGGTTTCATTTCAAGGTACAAGTATCAAAAAAAATCTGCGTTGCCCCTTGGAATCCTACCAGGGGCCAATGTCCCCTGAACCCCCGTCTCTCTTCTTTTTCATTTTTTTTCCTGTCTTAAGCCTGTAACTGAGTTGTGAACTTTTTGAATTGCCTATACTTGAGGGAGCTGTGACAGTCAAGTTCATTCAAAACAGTCATTTCTACATATGGGAACGGTTAGGAAAATGCCCTTTAGGCAGATTATTATACACCCATTTACAGTAAACACGTCAGACAAATTCTATTTGTGCAGTACAAATTTGGTGTGGCAACACCTCTTCTCAAGACCACAATCCCTTGCAGAGGGTTGTCCAGTTCATCACAGACCATCCACTCCACCTTTGACTCCATCTGCACTGCGCTGCCCAAAGATCCTATAAGATCTTTGGATTGCACTGCGGGAGGCATAACGTCAGCCGCGTTTTGCATTGAGAAATGGCTACCGTGACGCTACGTCACGTATTGAACGTCCGTGCGTTGGATTACGTAGGCGTGGAGCATCTTGCTCCGCTATAGGATCGTTGGTTGAATTCGTGTGTCCGCCACTAGCCGCCTCCATTTTGTCAGCTTGTTGTCGGGCTCCGTCGTCGAACGACCAACGGTCCGGGCTCACCTTCCTCCCGAGAATTTTCCCGTCTTAACTTTAGTTTTCTCGCCGTTATAGCATCGCGTTTGCGTTTGTTTTTTTTCCACCCTGGCCATGGCCGAGTACATACGTGTGGTCGACGAGGAGTCGGAGGAGCCGATAGAGATCCCGTCGGAGGACGACGGCACGCTGCTGCTGTCCACCGTGACGGCGCAGTTCCCGGCGGCGTACGGCCTGCGTTACCGCAACCCGGACAACCAGTGTCTGCGGGGGGTGCGGCTGGTGGAGGGCATCCTGCACGCCCCCGACAACGGATGGGGCAAACTGGTCTACGTGGTGAACTACCCGAAAGGTGCGGCCTGGTCTGCTCTGGCGTGGGAGGAGGAGGAGGGGAAATGTGGGTGAGGGGGGGGAAGCAGGTTGTCGAGGTTTGGTAGGGAGAGAGAATGGTCATGAAATATTGATTCTGAAGAAGGGCCCCGTCCTGAAATATATGCCCATTTCACTCTTCAGATGCTGCCTGACCACTAAGTTCCTCCAGCAATTTTTATTTTACCCAAGTTCACCGCACCTACAATGTCGTCTCCTAACCTGTCCTTCCCATACCTTTAACATTAATGTGAGACATTGCATGGTCCAGCACGTGTAATGTGCTGGTAATTACAGCTATTAAGCGATTTTGAGACTTTGCTCTCCACATCACTCACCTCGTCTGGTCACGAGAACTAACTTGCATCTATCTCTAGGGCAACAAACAATGTTGCTGAAAAGCCGGTCAAGGCTCTCCAGGTTGGTTTTTACCTAAGATTCCAGCATAATTTGGGCTCTGGGAAGGAGACATAGTAGTATTTGATCAGAGGGATCTGAAGTTGCCGATTTCTGAAGATGTAATCCTGTAGTTTCAGTAAATGTTGAAGGCAAATGGTATGTTGGTGTTTATTGCAAGGATTACAGACACAAGTAAGGTTGCCTTTCAAAGATTTTCTTAGGCCACAGTTGAAGTTCAGTCTTGGTTTCCGTGTTCTTTGTGATATAGAAATCTACGTAATGAAATTCCACTAAATTGATGAAACTGAGTGTTTTGGCATCAGGAACAGTGCAAGTGCAGGATGAGTGTTGTATTTGTTTTAGCAGATTCAGGAAATAATTCTGTATTGATGGGAAGTACCACTTCATTTTCAAAATTGCAATTTGTTGTTAAAGGAATATGGAACTCGGTGTAATGGTTATAAACCATTGGTTTTTATGTTTTCTGTACTTGTGCATGTCTGAGTTAACTTTAAAATGTGCATGTGCAGAAAAGACCTGCAGATGCTGGTTTAAGGTAGATACAATGCTGGAGTAACTGGAACAGGCAGCATCTCTGGAGAGAAGGAATGGGAGATGTTTAGGTTTAGGCTGGACCATTTTGCATTTAAGTTGATGTATTGTATTATCTTGGGGGGGGGGGGGGGAGAGATCAGTAGAATTCAAATGTGCTGGACCACTTTCACACCCAGAAATCTGTTTGTCTTTGCATCTAGACAACAAAAGGAAAATAGATGAAACTGATGCATGTTCAGCTGTGAAAGTGAAGAGAGCAGTTCAGAAGACATCAGACCTCGTCGTTCTTGGCCTTCCCTGCAAGACGACAGATCAGGATTTAAAAGATTATTTTAGTACTTTCGGTGAAGTCATTATGGCGCAGGTGAGCTTCATGTCACAGGTGGCAAGATATTGTAACATCCGAATACACTCTGGCCATCAAATATCCCAAATCTATATATTTGCTGTGTACAAACAACTCTGTAGTTGTGTAGTACAGATGAATTTAAGATTCTCGTACTATGCTTACATTTTGTGTTGATTATAAATCTTGTTTGCAGAAATAATGTGTACCACACAGCTGAAACTTTAATATTATAAGTTTGTACACATTCTTGAGCTGAGTTTGCTGCATTTGAAGCATTTTGCCTTTTACCTACAATGATATAGGTACCATTTCCCTCTCATTGCTCTAACCCTGCAACTTATTCTAGGTTTAGTTTAGCGATACGGTGCTGAAACAGGCCCTTCGGACCACTGAGTGCGTGCCAACCAGCAATTCCAGCACACCGACACAAGCTTACACACACACACAAGGGACAATTTATACTTATACCAAGTATACAAACCCAAGCCATTTAACCTACAAGCATACAGACGTCTGGAGTGTGGGGTAAAAATCGAAGATCTCTGAGAAAACCCATGCCATCACAGGGAGAACGTACAAACTCCGTACAGACAGCACCCTTAGTCTGGTCGAACCTGGGTCAGATTAAATCTTAACTTGGTCAAATGTGTGGGTTGAGGTTGCAATCGTGTTTTTAAAGTTTGGATGTTAAACATTTTGATGCATTAGAAATTTGCTATACATGGAGGCTTCTGGTAATTCTTTGCATATAAATCTTCTGAAATAACTCGTACATCCACAGGTGAAGAAGGATATCAAAACCGGGAATGCAAAAGGTTTTGGCTTCATCAGGTTCACAGAATATGAAACACAAGTGAAAGTGATGTCAAAACGACACATGGTTGAAGGACGATGGTGGGATTGCAAATTTCCCAATTCCAAGGTATGCTTTTATTTCTCTCTTCACAAGGTTGTAGTTAGTTTATATGTACTAACATCCTCCTGAGAAGAGAAATGCTGTATAAAGAGCTGAAAGCAAATAATTTCTATGTCTGAAGAAGGGTCTCGGCCCGCTGAGTTTCTCCAGCATTTTTGTCTACCTACTCTATAAATCTACCTTTCTTTCTCGCTTTTCTTTAAATTTCCTCAGTTCTGACTAATGCCAAGTACCTGCATCTGTCATATATGCTTTTGTTTTGTTAAGGGAGCTTTGGCTTGGATTGCCTATCCTGTATTATAGGAATGTACTTATTCTGCAGCCAAAACACTTTTGCTTAAAAAATATTCAATTACAAATTTGCTTCTTTGCCTTCAATTTACCAAGGACAGCTTTGTTTTTGTCAAAATCATTAGCTTATTAAATAGCAGAGCAGGTTTCTCTTGCTATATTTAAGAGGGAGTTAGATGTGGCCCTTGTGGCCAGAGGGATCGGGGTATGGAGAGAAGGCAGGTACGGCATACTGAGTTGGATGATCAGCCATGATCATATTGAATGGCGGTGCAGGCTCGAAGGGCCGAATAGCCTACTCCTGCACCTATTTTCTATGTTTCAGGGATTCAAGTGATCTGTTTTATATGCGCAGAATGTTAATCCAATGTAAATTTGCAATTTATCTACCTTGTATAACATGATTCATTTGTATACCTTGTATAACATGATTCATGAGTTTACAATGTACGAACCTCAAACCTTGAATTATTTCTTAATCTTGATTTTTAAACTCTGGTGTTATGTGTCATTCACTGACCTTTTGCATTCTTTTTCCTTTTTCGACTACCTTCCTGTGCTCATTCAATGTGAGGACATGGATGGACATTTTTTAAATGCAATCCATCCTGCCTAAGCGGGTTAATTTTGCCCCTCTCTTATCGGAATTAGTCCCGCACTCTAATTCTGCAGTGCAGGAGGCCACAAACGGGTTGTAGTAGCATGGGGAATTAAAGTGGCAGACAACAGTTTGGATTCGCTTCTGCAGACTGAACACAGATTTTTAACATCCGCATTTTTTTATTTTTGTGTAAATAGGGCTTGTTTCAAAATAGGATGTAGGCTCATGTTTTTTATGGGCTGATATTTAGATGTACAATTGCGAGGAATTGTTTTGCAATAGTCTTCGAGAGATAATGCAGGTTAGGTCTTCAATGGTAAACATAGAAACATAGAAAATAGGTGCAGGAGTAGGCCATTCGGCCCTTCGAGCCTGCACCGCCATTCAATATGATCATGGCTGATCATCCAAACCAGTATCCTGTACCTGCCTTCTCTCCATACCCCCTAATCCCCTTAGCCACAAGGGCCACATCTAACTCACTCTTAAATATAGCCAATGAACTGGCCTCAACTACCTTCTGTGGCAGATAATTCCAGAGATTCACCACTCTCTGTGTGAAAAATGTTTTACTCATCTCGGTTCTAAAAGACTTTCCCCTTATCCTTAAACTGTGACCCCTTGTTCTGGACTTCCCCAACATCGGGAACAATCAACATGCATCTAGCCAGTCCAACCCCGTAAGAATTTTGTATGTTTCTATAAAATCCCCCCTAGATCAAGGAATGCGAGAGCTATAAATGTGCTCCTGCAGTTGGAACGATTTGTGAGTGGAATCTCATTCTGAAATCAAATTGAATAGGTGGGCAACTGCTATAAGATAATCTGGAGCTTTTTAGAAATTTGCAATTAAAAAAAAATTGGAAACACAACACATTAAACTCTGGGTGCTTATTATCGGACCAAGAATAGGGTAAGTTTACATAAGCTTTCTATAGATTTAAATTGGTTGTAACAAAATATAATCTCAATTTTTTCTCAACCAGCAATTCATAAGCCATTCAGTTCCTGTATTAACTCAACCAGAGGAATTTTCCAATTTAATCCGTGGTAATATTGCCTGCCTTTGCTTTATCAGCACAATTTCATATTGCCTTTGTTTTCTTCTGATGAAGGGTCTTAACCTAAAATGTTAATTGGAGATATAAAACTGTAACTTTTACAATCCGGAGCAAAAAGCAAACTCCTAAAGGAACTTAATGTCAACTATCCATTTCTCTCCATAGATGGTGCCTGGCCTTTTTAGGTTCCACCAGCATTTTATTTTTTACTTTAAAATGTTATTTGCTTATTTATCTATAGGGTAATTTCACGAAAGGTCACTGGAGCGTAAATCCCCACTCACGTGACCGAAAATTTTAACTGGGGGACAAACGTCACTTCCGGTACATGTTAGTGGATGGGAAAACACGCACCTTCACACCCGTTAAAAACATCGAAAACGGCCAGGTTTTGAGCTGCAATTAAGTGAGCCAGTCGGGGTGACCGTGAGGAACAGCTACTTAAATTTACAGTCCAAAAAAAAGATAGAAACTAAGGTAAATACAAGAGCGAGCTGAAGGTGTAAAAAAGGCGGAAGTGCTAGCGGACTTTTTTCTTGGAGATTTAAAGATCCAAAATATCGGGAATTATCGCGTTTGCTCGCTGCATTTCATCAAAAGTGGCATTATTGACTTTTTATCTTTATTCATTTGTTATATGAAAAGTATTAAAAGTTAGAAACCCGTCAGTAAAATTGCAAAATCGCCCATGGTTCTCGGGTGGGTTTTAACATGCAAAATGAAAACGCTTCTGAGGCTACATTTACCATTTAAATAATCGTAAACTCTCAATGCGTTTGGAAATCAATTTTACTGAGATGCAAGCTTACGATTATTTAAATGGTAAATGTAGCCTCAGAAGCGTTTTCATTTTGCATGTTAAACCCCACCCGAGAACCATGGGCGATTTTGCAATTTTACTGACGGGTTTCTAACTTTTAATACTTTTCATATAACAAATGAATAAAGATAAAAAGTCAATAATGCCACTTTTGATGAAATGCAGCGAGCAAACGCGATAATTCCCGATATTTTGGATCTTTAAATCTCCACGGCAAATGTCCGCTAGCACTTCCGCCTTTTTTACACCTTCAGCTCCCTCTTGTATTTACCTTAGTTTCTATCTTTTTTTTGGACTGTAAATTTAGGTAGCTGTTCCTCACGGTCACCCCGACTGGTACAGTTAATTGCAGCTCAAAAACCGGCCGTTTTCGATGTTTTTAACGGGTGTGAAAGTGCGTGTTTTCCCATCCACTAACATGTACCGGAAGTGACGCTTGTCCCCCAGTTAAAATTTTCGGTCACGTGAGTGGGGATTTACGCTCCAGTGACCTTTCGTGAAATCACCCTATAGACCTGACATTTATTTTCCCATTGTTTTGCATTTCAAGTTTCCAGCACCTGCAGTTTTTTATCTTTGTCCAGTTCATTCCCCTGATAGCACAATAAAACTACAATGGTTCCCCATTGAATAATTCTGAAATCTCGGTGATTTGGCATTCGGCTCATCAGTTGATGTCTACCATTGTCACTATCCACTCGCCTGGCTCCCTGATCTTGCACTCCCTTTAAATATACTGGTGTAGCAGTACATTTCTCATTTTACTGTAACTTAAAAAAAAAAAAAATTAGGAATTACAGTACTAATAGTCTGGGAAAATCTGCTTGTCGAACACCACCAAAATGTTGAGCCAGATGGTAAAGCAGCAAATCTGCTTCACTAGGAACTAGGAAGGAAAATGTCCTGATATTATATCTTTTTTTTCAGCAAAATGCAGAAGAGCCTTTAATAAGCAGGAAGGTGTTTGTGCGTCGCCTCACTGAGGACATGAGTGCTAATGAACTCTGTCAGTTCTTTTCCCAGTTTGGAGATGTCACTGATGTATTTATACCAAAACCTTTCCGTGCTATTGCTTTTATCACTTTTACTGATGACCAGGTAGGTTTTTATAAAAGTGAAAATGCTAAACTTTTAGCTTTCTTAGATTTGAGTAAGTTAAAATCTGAGCTTTAGTTTGTAAGTTTTGTTGTTTTACATTGTATATTCCATCCCTGAAGTAAGTGTCATAAAGTCTTCTGATCAGAAGTATATCAGGCAATTTACTTTCTGGTTCATTCACATAATCAGACATTTGAAGATACATTTAATATTGTCAAAAATAGCTGTAAAGCCATACTCCAGTTTTGTGTACTATAGGTGCCAGTATATTAAGATATTTTAAGTTGGGCATATTATATAGTTATAAGCATGAGCAATTCTGGTGACTATTGAATTGCGGGATGATGTCGAAATTTGTTTAGGGACATAATTGTGAGCTGCATCATTATTTGCAATAAATCCTGTTGAAGCACTGGGAATAATTCAGTATAAGCATTGTATGATGCATATTAATGCCTTTGTTTTATTTAATTTTGCTGTTTTGATAAAGTATTAGAATCGCATATTTCCTCATTTGGTTCTGCTATGTAAATTGGAATTAATATAACCAAGAGGGGTTCTTCATCCCAGAGTGCTGAGCATCATTGTGTAGTTAATACTTATTAATAATTTAATTGTGGTTTGCTTTCTTTCCCAGGTTGCCCAGTCTCTGTGTGGTGAAGATCTGATCTTTAAGGGGACCAGCCTGCACATTTCCAATGCAGAACCGAAGCATCTGAATGCTAGACAACCGATAGATAAAGGACGATTCACAAACAGCCAGGGAGGCTTTGGCAATCAGGGTGGGTTTGGAAACAACAGGGGTGTTGGAGGAGGATTGGGTGGCAGTTCCAACAGTAACATGAGTGAGGGAGGAATGAATTTTGGAGCTTTTAATATGAACCCAGCAATGATGGCTGCAGCCCTACAGAGTAGTTGGGGAATGATGGGAATGATGGCTAGGCAACAGAACCAATCTGGTGCTGCAGGGGGAAACCCACAGCAAAATCAGTGCAACGTACCAAGGGAACAGAATCAGCCATTTGGAACAAATAATAATACGTATAGCTCAAATTCCGGTGCATTAGGTTGGGGGTCGGCATCCAATTCAGGTGGTCCTGGTTTCAGCTCTGGTTTTGGATCCAGCATGGAGTCCAAATCATCGAGTTGGGGAATGTAAAAAGATTTGTACGTGCTTAGCAAATGTGAAGAAAGAGTGTTGAGATTTAAATAATGGTAAGTAAACACAAAAGTAGGTTTTCACAAACTTTTTCTTGCTACATAATTGAAGAAAATATTAAGCGGTTGCCTTGCAATGTCATTCAAGACACTGATGATAAGGTGAATTTTGAAAGTGCTTCTTACCTGTTCCTGATTCATACTGCAAAATGTAGTTCTGTCATGAGTTTAATTTCTTAAACTAATGAACTGTAATTTATGTGCACACAGTTGTTACTCTTCTATGAACTCCAGTCTCTCAGTTGTGTTGAGCATTTGACACAATGTCCAAGTTAGTGTTGAACAGCATGGGTAACTTGGCCCTTTCATTCCTATTGAAGGTTACGAAGTTACAACATCAGCTGACTGAGGTGCAGTTTAACTCCAAATGTATGTGCAGGGTAGACAAAGGTTTCTACCTTTTATTACCTAGTAAACTGCATATTTTTTGTAATAATGCTATCATTGTACCAAGATAGCCTTTTTTAATTGGTTAAATTCACTTCTCCTAACCCAGGTTATATCTTGTATGCACCCAAAACAATTCTAAACTATAGAGAAAATATTTCCAAAAGATATCTAAAAACGAAACCACTTCACCAGTACCTCACGATTAACCCTTTGTCATAATACCAGTGAATACGTTCTCCCAAATTAATTGGCTTTGCATTGTCTCCATTGGCAATCCTGGCAATGAACTTTTCTTGAATATGAACTATGTTGGGTGAATTTCCCTGTCTGGCCATAGAATTTATTTGAAATGTTCTCATTAAATGAAAAAGTGAGTTGCTGAAAAGGCATTACATTAGATAATCGGAGCCGAGTACCAATTTGATCTGGTTATCTTCACCTTTTTTTCCCCGCAGTGGAGGTAATGGATCTTTAATAACCATTGTGCACTTGTGTCTATACCTCAGTAGAGGTATTATTTACATCCTTCTTAGAAACCTTTTTTTTCTGAATTTAATGCAGATTTGTGTTAAAGGGGATAATGATCTTTACAGCAGATGCGTTTTGCATGGGCTTTCATTGAAGTCTCAAATAGAGTTTAACCATCCAAAGGATTGCAAATATTTAAACGAAAATTGACGTGTAAAATTACATCTTTTGTGTTTCTCTCTGCATTTTTTTTGGCTTGTAATAATTTGGCCTTCGATTATGCAAATTTGGCTCCTGCTTCCAAGTCTTTTCTGTGCTGTTTCTCTCTTTGCATAAGTGCATAATGACATAAGTGAACAGACACTTTGCCTTCAATGCAATTAGGAGTATAATTTTCAAATGTTATTATATTTAAGAGTAACACCCACTTTGCTTTCTGAAATTTTGAAAATGTCATAAACATCTGTAAATATATTGGTGAGCTAAAAGTTTTGGAATGAGTTACGGTTAAAGGCTGGTATGTTTTTGACTCCAAAGCATTTTAAAATTGAAATGTGCAAATTGCACCCATGTTTTCATTTATAATTGTATAACCTCTGCAGGATCACGGTTAAGTTTTGCCAGATCTACATAATTTTAAAAAATATTTTCTTGGCTTTGTATTAGCAAATAACACTTCAGTTCTACATTGGACATCAAAAGCAAGCTATGTTACCATCCCATGAGGGCAGCATAGGTGAATCTGAAAATACCCTTGCTGAAGATATCTTGTTAATCTCTTGGGTTGATAAATTTGTTGAATTGCTGGCTTTCCAGATTAGATCATTCATTGCATTGAATGTCCAGTAGTGAATCTATGCACTGGGATATTGCTGTTTCATTCTAAACATTCCATCTTAAAATTTAGAATTAACTCCCTGCTAAATGTAGTCTTTACCAGCTCTGCTAGCCAAAGGAGGGTTGTGGGGGTATTGTTTAAGCAGCTGCAAATAGGAAATCAGCAACATTGTGTAGAAAATCTTAACTTGGGTACAAACATTTAATCTAATGTTTAATAGAATATTATGTAGAGTTTTCATAATTGAAAATGTTTTTAAGGAGTGGTCTGGATCTCTGAGCATGAGCACCTACATATGTATAGAAAATGCTTTCACTAACCCATATCGCCACATAACTACAGGCTGCACGGAGGTTCAGGTTCTATTTGAAGGAACCATGGTGGGTGTTCCATTTTTGTCCTCCACTGTTTTCATCGATTTGTTTATCAGCGCTGTGAAACAAGATGTAATGCAGACTTGTAATTACATGTTGATGCCTGGTGTGGGATTGATGCCATGATGGTGCCTACGAATGAGAGGGCTAGTATGAGCGAGGAAGGAGAGAGCGCATGCAGACCTGGTGGTGCATTATGGCATTTTTAAACATGGAAAGATGTGGCTCTCAATCCCTTGGCATGGTGAGAGAATGCAGAGAAGTGGATACAGTACGAATGTTTTTCTTGTATTCACAAAGGACGTCCGTGGCTGATGAGGGAGAAAAATCTTTGGAGTGGTGACATTTGCTTGTAACTTGAGTAATTGGAAAATGTTGAATGTGTTTAGTGAAATGAATATCTCCAGGGGTTGAAACCAAGAAAATCTCAGTTCAGTAGTATTTTTTTTTTTTAAAGAGAACATTGGATTGCAATTTGAGTTAGAATTAAACTCTTTGCAATTATTTATTTTCTAACTGAAATCAACATTCCTCTAATTATAAAGTGCACAATAAAATTATTTTGCTTTACGCTTAAATTAAATTGCAGGTTGTTTAGTAAATGCTCTTCAGTCAGTCCTTAAAACGCTACAAAGAGGACTGCTAATGTTTTTAATCTAGTTTCAACCCCTGAATATTTTGTATATTTCTCCTCCCTGTGCCGAATGGTTGGTTGATGTATTTTTGTAATACTGATTTCTAAGTGTGGACAAGTGAAATGATGTGGCGTTATGAAGGAACAATATTCTGGGGATTGTATTGTGTATTGCCTGCCGGAGATGACATGTGTGAGCTCAGTGTCAATCTTGAACAAGAGTGTACGTTTGTGTTTTCTGCGAGTTTATTGTGAATGAATAATAAATGACTGCTTGAGTTAAGTGTGTTTTGCAGCCCCTTTTTTAATGTCATTGTAGGTGATTCTTAATAAAAATTTAACTTGACTGAACATTCTCGTCTCTGCATTCTGACCCGATAAAAGACAGAAAAATAAACTTGGAAATGATGCAAAGTTCTAAAGGATTTATCTAGTACATTAAAAGTTAACCTTTTTAAGTCTTTATATATTTTCCAGGTCTTGATTTCATTCTCCAAACATAAACATTGATAAGTGCTTCGAAGATGTTCATTTATGTATCTTGTTTCCACTAAAAAATTAAATAGGGCTTTTCATTTTCTCTTTTAAAATTGTCACAATTTACCTTCATGGAGGGATATAGCTTCCATGGGTGTGAATAGCCCACTGGTATCACTTTCACGTGAGCATCCTTTTTTTGGAATCTGGTACTGGGTTGGTGAGTTCCTGAGTATTTGACTCTTTTGGATAGTTTGTTCTTTATATTACAGCTAAGACTAATTCTGATCTCTCTCTATTAATGAATAGTGGATAGCTAATTCAAAATCTTAGGCAAACTTATTTGCATTCTGGATGTTGTGCTTGGCCTATCAGGAAGTAGTTGATGCTTACTTACTGGGGATAGATACCCTCTTGTTTATTTTTATCTTTTTTTTGTGTATCCAAAGTCTAAAAATCTTAATATGGTAATCATTTATCGTTTTTGATGGTGTGTTAAGTTTAAGTAGAAGTGTCATGAGGATTCCCAGAGGGAGCCTACCTTGGATTTTGCTTAAAGTTAAAGTTTTTTGGTGAATAGATATTTAAATAGATGAACATTTCTATCTACATCAACTATAGATCTCCTGAAGTAAATTACTTTATTTTCATGGAAGCCAATTCAATTTTCTGACTTTGTATACGAGATATTACCATTCCCAGCACCATTTCTTCCTGTGACTTCCTGATTATTTTTTTTTAATCATAGGGGGCTTACCGGATTTCTGGTAAAATGCTGGCATTTGAAGGTAGGGTTATTGTATGAGTACTCTTGAATAAATAGCAGATTTGTACTGGTTTTTATTGTTGCTAAAACTTAAATGTTTTGTTGATGTAGGTTTGGTAGCATAGTCCCAAACTGGCAACTATATAATTAAAACTTTGATCTTGACCACTTCCTGTTTGCACTGCATATTGATTTTAGAAAAAAGCTACCACTTACGGCTGTGATTTTTGGCCATCTTACTCTGAGTCCCCCTCCGCTGCGCAAGAAGAGGATTTTTCCTGTCGATGAAAAATAAAAGGCTTATTATTAATGTTTAAAAAATGTTGAGATTCTCTCTCCTGTCAATCACGCCATCAAGGCCATGCCCCTTCTGGTGGGAGGGAGGAGGGACTATAAATAGTGTTGAGGTGCCTCAGTTCTCTGCAAGATGTGGGAGCAAGAGGTCGTGACTCTCAGTCTGAACTGTGAATAACACTGAACACATGTCTTCTAAACTGTGAGTGGTTTTACTGATCTTTCAATGCCCTTAATGTGGTTTGAAAATGCTAAAGTGTTTTTTTGGTTTGAAAATGCTAAAATGTCCCAACAGGTCCCACTTAGCCTAGTAAGCTACTCATTCTGTCAAAATTGTCTAGTTTTAATTATCACATTTGAAAGTTTAGATTTTGGAGTTTTTAAATTTATTAAATATAATCATCTCCAACATTAGTGATAGATTAGATGTGAGGTTTGAATGTGAAGAACTGAAAAGGGAAATGTGTATACCTACTCCCACATTGGATAAATATTGGGCTAAAAAAAAAACACGGATCTCTGGGTTCTCTATTTTTTGGTTGCTCTTTGAATAGTTTTGGGCATCGTAAATTCTACATGCAACGCAGCCAAAATAATAGGTTTAGCTGGTTGTTTTTGTCATTTGTGGGATTGGCTTTAGGGTTTCCCTGTGTACAGGAACATTGGCTATGAAGTTGAAACTCCCTGAGCACTTGGTGCACCCTATGAGGTAATTCTTTATAATATGTTTATGATGCAAGGAATGGACTATTCTTGACCTGTAGCAGTTGTGGAATCTTGTATGTCGACATGTGGGTTTGAACTTTCATTCACTCTTCTATAATATTTCCTACCAATGTCACTGCAGTTATACCAATGTGGAAATGGTCAAATAATTAAAAACGTATGCATGTGCTGCATACGTCTGTCCCCATTAAAACCTCTTGTACTCCAATCGTTGATGCTTGGGGCTTAACAATGTATTAATCAAATTTAAAATGCAAAATTTCTCGTCTCTTTATGCACTGAATTTTCTCCCATCTTTATTTTCTTGGGATGTTAGATCAGTTACAATATTGATTTATAAAAAATCTTTTTGGATGTAGGAATTTTGTGTACAAATGTATTGTAAGTTTGAAGTAAGGGTCCATATTCTCCAGAGATGCGTTCTGACACGCTGTATTAAGTTTCCTTAACTTTCCTTGTTGCTTCCCATCCCAGCAGGCACCATCCTGATATGTATTTTGCAGTTTATCTCGCAGGCTAATCGATAATAATATCTGTACTGGAGAAATCTTTGCAATAATTTTATAAATGCAATGTTATTTGGAATGTTTTCTTTTTTCAACTGCTTTTTTTGGGGTTTTATTATAGTTTCCACTGCAGGATAAGCATTTTTAATTGAAATCATTGTTGAGATCCCTGCACTATTTTCACTTTCCTGCTGTCTATAATAGTTCCACTTAAATACCACAAACGTTTCTGTTTCTGATTTCTGTTTTAAACAACCAGAGATTTGCAAAAGTAACTATTTCACAGCATTGTCATTTACAGGGCATAAAGCAACATCATTTGAAGGACATAAAGAAACATCATAAATAGTATTTTGAGGATTGATAATTTGCTCTCTGCTATAATGTTTCTTCTAGGGTGAAGATGGCTACTCCAACTCTCTGCAGCTAGTTTTCCAATTGTGGTCAATTCCTGCCCTGGCTCCAGAGAGATTGAGACGATGCGTCAAAACATTCCCATCCAGACTATTGTCTATGTTCTACACAATCTGAAATGAATGATGGAAAACTAGGGTGCATGCAATACGCCTTAATTGCTCAAATGCATTATTGTAGATTTCTCATGGGGATCTTAAAAAAATCTTCTAAAATTGCCTAAACACACATGGCCCCAAAAAGTAGTATTTTAGCTAATCATTATGGGTCAAGTGCTTAGAATTGTGCCATAGTCATTGGGACAATTATTACACTGCCATTGTGGATGAATTCGCCAGTTAGAACTTGAAGATCACCCATTTCCATGGATACTTAAGGTAAGTTTCATTGGGCTACAGGTAAATTTAAAATATACTTCCATTTCATAGTGATCTAAATTTGCATGCAATATACCACTAGCTTCACAAAGGTGAATATGCAAGGTTGTGAAAGGTTATCTTGGTAGATGAGTGTGGCGTTGAGATTATAATCTAATCTGCCATGATTTTATCAAATTGAACAGGTTGGAACCTGATGACCTGTTCCTGATATGTATGTACAAATTCTTTCTTAATTTGATGATGATAGCTATTCCCTTGCATATTATCCTTTAGATGTGTAAAAGTGCATGTTAGATTTCAGGTGTTATTATTGAAAGTCGCAATTTAGGATGCGTATCACTTGCAGGAATATATTTTTCCAACTAACTCTTAATTGCCTGATCAATATAAAATGTAACAGAAACCGACAAACAAGCAAATTCTGTTGTCTATAAAGTATTAAAGATTCAATGGCAAAATGTCTGATATTTATTTCCCAACATGTTGGAAGATCCATTCTTATTTTGTAATTAGATGATCCCTTCTCGTTTTAATTACGATTACAATTGTCTTACCAGAATCTGTTTCCCACTTATCAACCCTGTTTAAATCAATTTATTACAAGTTTAAATTTATTTTATCACAATTGCACTTCCCTCTGAAATAACCCATTGTGCCGTGTGGTAAAGAAAATATTATGATTTATAAAAAAGGGTGTGGATGACTGCCCATGTTACGCAGCATTTCTTTGTGGTTTTAATTAGCTTCAATTTGATTAATTTCCTTGTGGTTTACAGTCCTGGTTCCCAAATGCTGCCATTGACCATTTTTGCCCTTAAATTCCTTTTTCCCAGGACATGGATAGTTGTGACATTTCTACTTGTCTCAAGATTTTTTTTACTGCATATGAATGTAAACTGAACTAGCATTCTCTAAGCTTTGTTTTTAAAATAAAGTGTTCAGTATTTTGTATGTTTGCTATTTTGTTCCCCCACCAGGGAACAAATACTTGTCTTAAGTGCTAGTTCATTTAAATATAAAATCTACACGTTGCAAAATAAATACAAAGATACTTATTTTTTGTACATTTACAACACTATCTCCCATAGTTATTCCCATCATGGATTTCATTGTTTTTATTTGCAAAGGCTGCTGATTACAATGAGTGTTTTTGAGGGAACTAATCAGCATTATATGTTGAGATAAGGCAATTATAGGTAATTTGTGGGCTGCTGCAAGTAGTTCACAATGATTTGGCTCTAATGAAATGGACAAAATTGGCAGTTTAACACATACATGCCGACATTATCCACTACAGTCTGATTCCTGGGATGGGAGGACTGATAGACGAGAGGGCTGGTTCAGTTAGATCTACATTTACTGAACTAGGAAGCAGTTGGTGGTACCTGTTGGTTGGAGATTCGAACGAAGGGCCAGTCGCTGGGCATGAAGCATTTAGAACAAGTAATCGGGAGTTTTCTTAAAGACAAAGTTAGTAAATCTGGTATTCTCTACTGCAGAAGCGTGTGTTTAGGGCTGTCAGACAAGTCACAATGGGACATGCAGCCTGTGAACAACTCTTGAAACAAAGTATCGGCCTGGTCCATGACAACCCTCAACATATTGGTAGTGGGATCCTAAAGGGCTTGTCCCACTTTCACGACCTCTGCCGAGTCTGCCCTTGACTCGTACTTGCAGCATGGTCGTCACGAGGTCGTAGGTACTCGTGGCATCAAGTAAGTCCGGATGGTGGGGAGGAGCGTTCTAGCATGATGAAAAATGTCCACGAGTAAAAAAGGTCGTGAAAGTGGGACAGGCCCTTAAATCTTGGTAATACCACTGAAATTCATGGCCAGACGACTATACTTTTATCAGATATGATCTTAGTCTGTAGTGACATCTAACCACACTCGTCTTCCCTTGCTTCAGGTAGAACTCCATCCATTGTTTCAATGCTGTGTTACTTTAATGTTTATCAAGATATCTTGATATCACAATGGTGTACTAAATAATCACTTGCATCACCTTTAGAATTCAGATATTGGGTTCAGCAGGTCTGGGACTGTTGTGGTTAAGAGAGACTGGGTTGGATAAGATGACATAGACACGGAGAATTCTTCGAGAAGACGAAAGCCTTTATTTGCAAACATTGGCTGGAACATTCAGATACGACACCCGCCTGTCCGTTCTCTAATTGCTCTGCGATTACAGAAAAGGGCTGTTTTTTATTACACTTTTACAGCCATATCTCTTCTACCTTATGCATGCTGCACTCCTCTCGCATCAATCTATCTTCGATTCTAATATTCTCTGTCTCGCCGCCATTAACTTCCAACCTTGGTTCAGTCTTATTAAACTTTACATTTCCCCTCATATCTCTTCCTCTTTCGCCACCCTTAAATTCCAACTGTTACTCTAATCTCCCAGCTATGTCTACTTCGCCACCCTTATTTCCTAGCTACAGCCAAGGTTACACACATCATATTATAATGTTACATACTAGTTTAAAAGTTAAGTAAAAAGATACAAATGTATTTATTAAGAATACAAAGATGCAAAAGTAAAAATAAGTAACTTGTTTAGTGTCTTGTTTACTGGATAAATTGTTTAATTAGGTACTGCTAAATGAGTAACAATCACACGAGGTTAAGTAAAAATTGCTGATGTCTGATTACATAAAATAGCTGACATCTGCTGCTATGATAAATGATTTAATTAAGTGCTGCTATGTATTCTTCTATATAACTTCCATATAACTCCCTCCTTTGAGACTCCCTTGAGTCTCAGAGACAAAGAAAACCGCACACACATCCCCCAGGTCGAATCACTCATAGAGCCCTAAAATGCAGGGTCTTTCAATTAAGTTAGTGAAATGCTGTGCAGTGTTCTTTCTCTGGCTCCCTGGGAGACTGGGCCAAAAACCCACCCCCATTACATGGGGCAGGAAAAAAGATCCAGCTTCCCTTACCGACTTAGTTTAGCATTTTCCTAACATTTCTTCTAGTATTCTATCACTGCGGTCCATTTTCCTTGAGGGCCGGATTCGTCCTCACCTGTTATCATTGGTAGTTGCTTCACAGTAGCTTTAACCAGGAGAGACTTAATACAGGGAAAAACACAACACAACATAATTGCCACTGCAAGTAGTGCGACCCCAATGGTCATACCAATTTTAATCAGCCATGCTCCCCAACCTCCCAACATGCTCTCCAGCCACCCAAAGAATTGATGTCCAAACCCTGCGTTTCGTTTAACCTCATTCCTTAGGTTTTTTAGCTTATCTATGGCTTTAGTGAAAGACCCTTCGGGGCTAGTATTATTAGGTATGAAGGTGCAGCATTGTTTCCCAAACAAGACAAATACACCCCCTCATTCTGACCTTATTTACACCAGTCTCATAGTCACTAATGTCTCCAAAAACCTCACATTATTTTGTTAGAGCTCTGCTCTTCCCTCACTTCTTTGTCCTCCTGTTCACTTACCTCAGGGCTATTATCGAGTTGTACCTGCGGGACAGCCCTCATGTAAGGATTGAGATGATGAGGCACGGAGAGGTTGGAAATGAAATGCCTGTTGCAAAATCTCTATCCTTGGCCTGATCTTGAGGACACGGCTCTAATCTATTCCATTTAGGTTTCTGATCAAACACGACATTAAGATATTGATACCAGAAGTTGCTGGTCTTTTTGTTATTGGATGTATGTTTATATCCATTCTCGCAAATGCACAGATGTTATCTTGGATAGGTTTGGACACTGGCCAGGTCTCTGGATGCTGACCTGAGTATTGCAAAAACGTTGTAAATTTATAATTCCAAGGTAAAGCTGCAGAGTTGGATAACAAAAGACTGGATGTTGAAAACTCACTGATGTGCCCTAAAGCTGAGTTTACTATTGTCCCTTCCGCACCCAAGGCCACTCATGAGAGATGTTTTTTTCATTTCTGTCTCAATTGAAATTCTATTAAAACGCACACCACATAATAAAGTTATAGTCACTTTATTTGTTGTCGTACAGGAGTGTCTCTATCAGGAACATTAAACAATGTAATGCACATTGAATGTTTGAAGAAATATGAACACTGACAAGTGCTAACTGCAGATGGAAATATTACCTAATTCTCAATGTTGCCCAATATATAACTACTCTTTCAAATGTAACTAACTCTTAAAAAGAGAATGAGGTGATCAGTTTGAGTTATGTGGCTTTGTTCCCACTCGAGCTACCAAAAGGGCAAGGAGCTCCTGCTGCTAAAAAACAGATTAGTAATGTGGTGCAGCCTGATATACTTTGCACCTGACATCCAGGCAATGTCATCCATTGGGGAATGCATAAGCTTGTGCCGTAACTGTGAAAATACTTTCCTGCTATTCTTCTGAGTACAGGGTTAGACCAAGCTACACCACGGTAATATAATAACTGATAATTTGGTATATACTAAATCTGCAATCCTGATGCCTCTTGCTGCACCTGAGGATAGAGCAATGCAGCACACGAGCTCTGCTGTCCACAATGTGCTGAACATGATGCTATGTTAATCTGATCCCATCTGTGTGTACATGATCCACATCCCTCTATTCCCTGCACCTCCATGTGCCTATCTAAAAGCCTCTTAGACGCCACTATCATCTGCCTCCACCACCATCCCTGGCAATGGTGTTCCAGGCCCGCACTACTGTAGAAAAAAACTTGCCCAAACGGCTCCATTAAACTTATAAGAGCTATGCCCCCTTGCGCCCTGGGAAAATGGTCATGAATATCTGTGTGTCTCGCTCTCTGCAGACAGAACTATGTGTGTAAGCCTTGCTGGTTCTGAATCCTCCTCCGCTCCTCTGTCATATGGGGTTCCACAGGGTTCAATTTTAGGGCCCCTGCTTTTCTCACTGTACTTACTTCCTCTGGATTCCATTCTTAGAAAGCATGGCATCTCTTTTCATTGTTATGCTGATGATAGTCAGATATATGTGCCGCTGAAGAAGAAAGATGCTTTCTCAGTCAAACCACTTCTGTTATGTCTTGATGACATTAAATCCTGGATGGCCCTAAACTTTTTAAATTTTAATGAAAAGAAAACAGAAGTGATAGTGTTTGGTCCCAATGGCTCCCGTGAACCTCCCCCTGTTGACTTGGGTTCCTTGGCACTGTATGTGAAGCCAATAGTTTTAAACTTGGGTTTTAAGATGGACAGTGATTTTAAATTAGATCGTCAAATAGGCGCGGTAGTTAAGTCCAGCTTCTTTCATTTAAGGCAGCAGGCAAAGGTGAAGCCCATTCTTGAACGACAGCATTTTGAAACAGTAATCCATGCCTTCATTACGTCTCGGCTGGATTACTGTACTGCACTTTATTTTGGAGTTAGCCAATCTTCCCTTGCACGTCTCCAGTTGGTTCAGAATGCTGCTGCTCGCCTTTTAACTGGAACACGTAAGAGGGAGCACATAACGCCTCTTCTGGCCTCCCTCCACTGGCTGCCTGTGTACTTTAGAGTGCATTTAAAGATTATTTTATTTGTTTTTAAATCTTTAAATGGTCTCGCCCCTCCTTACCTCTCTGAGCTGCTTCATCCCTACGCTCCTGCTCGGTGCCTCAGGTCAGCTGCTCCTGGAGGTATTGAGGTCTAAGCGGAAGCTCAGAGGGGATAGACCCTTCTCTGTTGCTGCTCCGACATTATGGAACACTCTACCTTTGCACATTAGACAGGCCCCTTCACTGTCCATTTTCAAAACTAGTCTTAAAACCCTTTTCTATTCCTTGGCTTTCGCCCCTGCACGAGACTTTGCTCTTGTTTTAGTGTTTTTTATTGTTTTTACTGTCTTTTAATGTTTTTATTGTTTTATGTTTATGATTAGTCATGTACAGCACTTTGTTGCAACAGTGGTTGTTTTTAAAGTGTTAGGCAACTTTATTTATAATTCTATAAATGTTCTATAAATATAAAGTGTTCTATAAATAAAGTTCAGTTCAGTGTATATATATATATATATCTGTGTGTATGTACGTGTGTATATGTACGTATGTGTGTTTGTATATGTTTGTATATTGTTCATGTTCAAATCCAATAGGTAAGTCTTGATTTGTTCAATATTATAATTAGTTTAAAGATGCAGTGTAGAAACAGGCCCTTCGACCCCTCGAGTCCGTGCCGACCATCGATCACCCGTTCACACTGGTTCTATGTTGCCAACTTTCTCATCCACTCCCTACACTAGGGGGCAATTTACAGAGGGCCAATTAACCTACAAACCCGCAGGTCTTTGGGATGTGGGAGGAAACCGAAGCACCTGGAGGAATCCCACGCGGTCACAGGGAGAACGTGCAAACTCCACACAGAGAGTACCCGAGACCAGGATCAAACCCGTGTCTCTGGCGCTGTGGGGCATTAATTGTGATGCTAATACTTGGGCCTCCGGTGAAATGCCGGGATGATTACCCAATATTACTGATTATTAATCCTTTGTATTATTGATTATAGTCATTCTACACTTAAATTACCACATTGACATTTAAACGGCATTTGGACAGGTACACGTGTAGGAAGGAACTGCAGATGCTGGTTTAAACCAATACACACAAAGTACTGGAGTAACTCAGCGGGTCAGGCAGCATCTCTGGAGGGAAGGAATGGGTGACGTTTCGGGTCGAGACCCTTCTTCAGACTGAAGGTCTGGTTAATTGGCTTGGTATAAGTAAATTGTCCCTAGTGTGTGCAGGATAGTGTTAATGTGCGGGAATCGCTGGTCGGTGCGGACTCGGTGAGCCGAAGGGCCTGTTTCCGCTCTGTATCTCTAAACTGAAACCTGTCCGGCCAGCAGGGCTGTGTAGGGCCGAGTGCCGGGACACGGTGTCATCTGGCTCTGATCTCTACAAAGCCAATCACATATCGAGCACCGCCGCAGATAAATGGGCGCTTGAAGTCGGTGCACAGACCCAGAGAGGAAATTGGATGTTACTCCGGCTTTTTGCGTCTATTGGCGACTTGGAGAGTGGGCTGGTCAACGAGTGACGCAGCTGGTCGTGGCTCCCCTGATCTACGCTATTCCCACGCACTCATGGGCCTGTCACACTGACACGATGCTTTCGGCGACTGTCGGACTAGCTTTACTAGCATTCACCTACGACACGTCGCGACAACCTCCGACAGCAAAAATGATTGCCACTGTCGCTTGTAGTCGTCCAAAAGATAGCCAAAGTGAGACAGGCCCTTCAGGCTGCGGCTCGGTGCATCCTGGAGGACAACCAGCGGCTGCTGGAAGTAGGTACCAAGCACTGCGTAGAAACGGTGGAAGATAGTGGCCTTCAAATAGGGGTGGTTGGAGAAAGCATCCTGCTTGCCTTCTAGATTTTCACTTACTGTAACTGCGGGAAAAATGTCCCTGATGTTGGAGGAGTTCAGAACCAAGGATCAGATTTTAAGAATAATGGGTAGGCTAGTTAGGACTGAGATGAGGACAAACTTTCTTCACCCAGAGAGTTGTGAATCTGGAATTCTCTGCCACAGAAGGCAGTGGAAGCCAATTCACTGGATGTTTTCAAGAGAGTTACATTTCGCTCTTGGGGCTCGTGAAATCAAGGGATATGGGGACAAAACAGTAAAGAGGTGCTGATTTTAGATATACAGCCATAATCATATTGAATGGCAGTGCTGGCTCGAAGGGCTGAATGGCCTATTCCTGCACCTGTTTTTTATGTTTCTATGCTTAAGTATATGGCAATAAAACTCGACCACTTGATTTCGAAGCATTCATGCATGATGGAGGTATAATGTAGTCATAGAGTGATATAGTGTGAAAACAGGCCCTTTGTCGCAACTTGCCCACACCCGCCAACATGTCCGAGCAACACTACCTGCTTTTGGTCCATATCCCTCCAAACCTGTCCTATCCATGTATCAGTCTAACTGTTTCTTAAATGTTGGGATAGTCCCTGTCTCAACTACCTCCACTGGCAGCCTGTTCCATACACCCACCACCCTTAAAAAGTTACCTCTTAAAAATACTTCAAAGAAAAAACATTGATTACAATGCACTAAAATATGATTTTAATACATCAAATTTCAAAAAGTCCCGATCGTGGGAGGAGGGACACCCTCCTCCCACACCCTCCCTCCACTCAGGTGCTCCACTCCCTTGCTGGGTACCCCCAAGGCCAGTGATTGCGCTGCTCCCCCACTTTCAAAAATGTTCTGTGGCCCCTGGTTCAGACAGAGAGCACTGCCAAATGTGAGTGGGCCATTTGGCCCTTCGAATAGGGGGCCAGGTGTAAGGCTGGACTCGGGGTCAGGAATGAGAGAAGGTATGCAACTGGAGTCAGGGTCGGGAGTATTACCAGGTGTGCAGTGAGATCCAGGTTGGTCAACATTGGCCAAGTGTTTGATTATAATCTGATTTCCATACATGAATACACAAAGATCATTCATGTGCTGCACCTGTTGATCAGAGCCTGGCTCAACTGTGGAATGTAATTTAGCCTAACCTTATTCATAGCTAATCCAATTTAAAGCATAAACATTGCATTCAAGTGTAATTTAAAAGACTCACTGCAGTATGCACCAGATTGCACTATTTCAAGCTGAAAAATCCAAAAGCTCCATACCAATGGGAGGGGGGGGGGGGCACCACTCACAGTTCGGTAGACATGTGTTCAGTTTTATTCACAGCTCAGACTGAGAGTCGTGACCTCTCACTCCCCCATCTTGCAGAGACTAAGGCAGTCCATACTTCCAGGTTTTATAGTCCCTCCCCCTCCCACCAGAAGGGGCGTACCCTTCATGTTGTGATTGACAGGAGAGAGAATCTCAAGGTTTTTTATAAATTAATACCTTTTATTTTTCATTGATGGAAAAAATCCTCGTGTCCTGCGCAGCGGAGTGGGACTGAGTACGATGGCCAAAAATCACAGCTGTAAGTGGTAGCATTTTTACTAAAATCAATATGCAGTGCAACCAGAAAGTGGTCAAGATTTGAGTTTTAATTATATAGATAAGATCATAAGTAATTGGAGCAGAATTAGGCCATTGGCCCATCAAGTCTACTTTGCCATTCAATCATGGCTAATCTATCTCCCCCTCCTAACCCCATTCTCCTGCCTTCTCCCCATAACTTCTGACACCCGTACTAATCGAGAATCTATCTCTGCCTTAAATATATCCACTGACTTTGCCTCCACTGCCTTCTGTGGCAATGAATTCCACAGATTCACCACTCTCAGACTAAAGATTTATTTGGTGTGCCAAGAGATTGTGAGAACAAATTCTGCAACAGGAATCTAGGTTGTAAGATTTGTTACTGTAAGGCAATGTGGAGAACGTAATGAAATATCAATCGCATGGAGGAAAGAAAACACAATGCATTGTGGCTTAGAATACATCTCGCATTAAGTGATTTGGTTTATTAATCATTGGTGATCTGGCATATACCACGATAAACAAATAATTTACAAAGATTAAGTACAATTGTAATAGAGCTGGAAGACCTTCGCAATACTTTGCTTCAGCTTCAGTATTAGTAGTCTCTCCTTCATCGACTGTTAAAGGAAGGTACAGGTTTACCACTGGGAGGCAGTATTACCATAGTCTACATTGAACCAATATAAAGCCTCTGTTTAAATAGAGCTATTGGCCTGCATTTCATTGTGCTTCATGTAGAACTCCTAAAATTTCCTTCCATACCGACTGATGTGTTCTGGGCATTGGCACTGTATATGTAACTCCTTTCAGTACAATGCTGATCTTTAAGGACATGAAGAAATTTAGGTATAAATTATTTGTTGTGTTGTTGCATTTAATGTGTCTGTAAAGCTGCAGCAAGAAAGAATTGTATTGTTCCTGTCCTGGTGCTGATGATTAAGTACTCTTGATTCTTGAAGAAACTGTGTGTTTGCTTTAATACTTTCGTTAAAATGGTAGAAGGTTGTTTTGATTTTCCTTTAAATTTAATCAATGACAGTTTTATTGATAGCTGTAAAATGTTCATCAGAGTTTAAATATCTTGACAGCTTAAACGTAGCAGATCAGGGGCAGGGCCTTGCTGCTTGTCAAGGGTTCACAGTGTATTTTCATGAGTGATATTTGCTTTGATGGCACTGTTCAAAGCCCATGCCTCACTTAAAGTCTTGCTGCTCAACTCAGGGAACCTTCTTGACCACAAAGTCCAGTCAAAACACTTTTCTTCCACCGATACCAGTTTCCTCTCTTCCTTTCTCTTTCATTTGACTCTTGATTCCAAGGAGGTTATCTTCATCCTCTACCATGAAAACAGGGCCTGCCGGTCATTTCCCAGAGCACTACAGCCTGCAGCCTTGGGAATAGTGCATGCATTGATTGTGACCTTTCAAAATTGTACAGATTATGGCACATGTCCTCCAGTGATGTTGCCTGATCCACTGAGTTACTCTGGCATTTTGTGTTTTTCCAAAAAAAAATCTTGGGCATTGCCATGGAATAATTGATTAACTTTCCAGATGCAGAGAAGAGTGGAAATGTTTTGTCTCTGCCCTAATCATCACGGAACAAAACATGAGAGAGCCCCAGTCATTTTAAAAACAAAACTGAAGTTTCACAACATCCAGTTCAAACTGTTTTTCTTTAATATTTGGCAACACAACTTTGTTCTTCCTCATAAATATTTTTTTTCATTCAACTTTCCATGCAGTGTTGACTAGTTCTCTGTTCAAAACTCTTACATCAGCAGCTTAATAGGATGTCAGATTTGATTTTGAACCTGTGTGGTTAAATTAATAACTACTGATTGCCTGCATTTCAGCTGTCAATCACACTGGTGCACCGAAAATACTTTTGAGGCTGATTTGAAATGACTTGTGTGGACAGTTGGATTATTGTGGTGCTCGTTACATATGCAGCATGGTGAATTAACTAACCACTTGGATATAACTATTCGCTGCTATCCTCAGCAGCCAAGGTAGGAGGCAGAACGAAGGTGTAGAATAGTTGTATAAATCTATTTAGGTATTCCCTCTGTAAAACCAAAATTTAAGATTGTTTTCTAAAATTTTTGAAAGTTTGGTTAGTAATTATTACAGAAATAATATTTCAGATGTTTTCGAGGTTTTTAGATGGGCACATGGAGTTGCAGGGAATAGAGGGATATGGATCATGTATAGGCAGATGACATTAGTTTAACTTGGCATCATGTTCGGTACAGACATTGTGGGCTGAAGGGCCCCATTCCTGTGCAGTACTGTTCTATGTTCTAAGTAATTCAGTCTGGATAGCAGATGTTAACTCCCTTTACTATAACTGGAGTCGCATCTTAAACTATGAAGCTGCCCACTTGATAGTCAGCGGCCAAATTAATACTTGTAAATCATCATTTAGGGCCCCAATGTCATTTCAATGAATGGCTGTGTTTGACATCTGGTACAAATTACTCATCCTCCATGGAAGTCAAAGAAGTTGCAGATGCTGAAATTCTGAAATAAAAACAGAAAATGCTGTAAATACTCAGCAGGTCGGGTTGCATCTGTGAAAAGAGGAACGGGGATGATGTTTCTGTTCTTGTCCAAGCACAATGGAGCCAGTGAGAGAATTTTACTTCCACATTTTGCATCCTGGATTTTTGCACTCCCTTTCCTTAAGGGCCTGTCCCACGAGCATGCGACTGCATGTGGCAAGCGCGACCTAACGTGGTCGCTTGAGCCGTACGGCCTCGCGGGGCCAGTCCCACTTCGATCGCCGGAGCCGTATGGAGTTGTGCGAATCTGGTCCTGACATCGCGCGGGGCTCCGAAAAACTGACACTGTCCATAAATTCCGCACGGCAACGGCCTGCCGACCCGCAGCCGCATTGAGGCCGTAAGCACCGCCTCGACGGGCGTGCGCAGCATCTCGACGCTGTACACAGCGTCTTGACGGCGAACTTCCCGCGGACTTCGCTCGAACTTCACGTCAACTCGTACGGGATCACCCCACTTCCGGTTTGGTTGCGCTCGCCGCATGCAGTCGCATGTTGGTGGGACAGGCCCTGTACGGGGATCACTCGACCTCCGCGTGGCTCCCGCTTCCGGTTTGGTCGCGCTTGCCGCATGCTCGTGGGACAGGCCCTTTATATTACCGAGGCCTCTATAGATAGTTCTATGAGCTGAAAATTTCTGATTATTTTGGGGGGCAGCTGTCTGGTGGGAATGCAAATGTGACCAAGAAACTAAAATAACTCTGGCTTCAAACTCGTGGCATGGGTGTGTTTGGCATTCACTTGATCTCCATTGCCCTCAACTAGAATAAGTTAAAATATGTCCACAGTTCCGAGCAGAGTTCTCACCAATTTAATACTTCCCATGTTTTAAATCACGGAAGATCTGATTCTCTATTTAGCACCATACGGTCTCTGTTTTTTTTTAAATGTCTGGAATTTCCCTGACTTACATCTTATTTGGCCTTAGTATGTGTGGCATGCGTGATGCTCATGTTCTTTTCCACAGGCCATCATAACTCTGGGACAGGCCAGATGCACCGGTACATTGATTGATTGAAAAATACAGCATGGAAATGGGGCCTTCAACCCACTGAATCCACATCCACCATTTTCCCCATCAAATTATTGTTTTATTTTTGGCCTTTGTGATCCCAGGAGATTGATTCCACATTGTATGTGATTTGTTACGCAGCACAGTCTAGAGAGGATGTGCAGAACATTTAAACCATTACACCTCCCCCACACTTCCAACCTGCCTTTGGGGAATGTTTCCAGAGTGAACACCTTCACTGTGATAACCAAAAACTGCAGTAGACATTGTTATAGCAGAAAATGACAGGCATTACTTGTAACTGCAGATGCTGGTTTACAAAAAGAGATACAAAGTGCTGGAATAACGCAGCAGGCAGCGGGAAAATGACTGGTGCCTCACCGAAATGTGATCAGCTACTGTTGATTAGGTGATGTATCAGAGGATAGAAAAGTGAGGAAATACAGCAACCGATTATGTGATAGCAAGCGGCCACAAACAGCTGTGTAGGAATGATCAGACGATGCGTTTTGTGATGTTGATTGAGGGATAAATATTCACAAAAAAACTGGAGGGAAAAAAGTTACCAGAATACGGCGGTGGATTTTTCATCTGCATCCAGATCCACACTTGTTTTATTTTTCCAATGGACTGACTGTGCAGGATTAGAATCGCCCCTGTCCTTGGCCAGGACTTCAATGCCCTGTGTCGAGTGCTGACTCGGAATTCTGAGTAACTTACAAAAAAGTCATAACTTATGACTGCAATTTGACAGCTTACAACAGTCTGAAGAAGGGTTTCGGCCCGAAACGTCGCCTATTTCCTTCGCTCCATAGATGCTGCTGCACCTGCTGAGTTCCTCCAGCAATTTTGTGTACAATCTTAATATAACAGTTGAACACAAGGATGCTTGTGAAGCTTCCACCCTTCCTTGCTGTGAGTTAAAATAGTAAGATTAAATGAGAACTTACCAGTTTGAAGTTTGATCTTTATATTATGAGGAGTTATGATGAGGGACTACGTGAAGAAGACCCCGTCCAGGCACACACACGCCAATCTTCAAAGCAGTGAAATCACAGATGATAAATTTACCGAAGCATAATAGTAAGCTACGTGAGACAAACATAACTTTCAGTTGATCTTTATGAGGGTGGGGGCGGAGGGCACTTAGTCCCTCATCGTAACTCCTCATAAAATAAAGATCAGACTTCAAACTGGTAAGCTCATTTAATCTTACTATTTTACTTCGGAGTCACGTGAGTGACTACGTGAAGATTTCAAAGCTTCTGTGATTTCATGCCGTAGATTCAAATCCAGGTGTCTCACTGCATTGATTGACTCTAAATGAGTGAAAACAATCAATAATATACAACCATAACATTAATGTCATCAGTTACTGGTTTTTATTTATCATAACAAAACATTTTTGTCCCCTTTTTTATCACAGGGGAACATTTAATACTGAATCCAAAACAGCACCACCAAATACCCCAGGGTCTGCAATCTCTTTATGGTAATACTTGTGAAACATCCGTTCACTTGCCCATCCTGCGGCTGCGAGGATATGCTCCATTGGAACGTCCAAATCCTTGGCTGCCGATGTTGCTGCCACCCTGGTGGAATGAGATTTAAATTTGTCAGTATTAATCCCTGCATCAACCAGCACCTGCTTCAGCCACCTCGAGATAGTCTGTACTGACACTTTCTTATGTGGTTTTTTTATGGCTGATAAATAATGCTGATTCTGCACCTCTTGGTGGTCTCAATGTAACATTTTAAATGTGCCACTACACATAGTCTTGGATCCGGTGGGTATGCTGCAAAGACCAATTTACACCCCGTGACTCCTGGTCTGCTCTGTTTGAGTAAATCATAGACATAGAATGTGATTGCATCTGCTGTCATTACCATTCTATCTATACGTAATTTATGTAATGTCTGTACTCTTTGTGCTGAAACTAATGCCATTAGCATGACTACCTTCATGGTAATTTTGTCTAAAGACAAATTTGAAATGGGACTCCATTCCCGAAGTAACATCAGCACATCCCTTACATTCCAGATTTCTGTATATCTGGGTCTAGGAGGTTTGGCATTGAAGATTCCCTTCATGTACCTACAGACCAACGGGTGTGATCCTAGAACCTGTTGTTCTGATGATCTCCATAAATATGCAGAGAGGGCACTCCTTGCAGTATTGGTCACACTATAACTTAAATTGACATCAAAATGCAGTGTTGACAGAAATTCTAAAACATCTGAGATGTTTGCAGTGTGGTATGAAATATTCTGCCTTGAGCAAAACACCTCCCATTTCTTAATGTAAGAAATGTACTGCTTCTGGGTACTATCCCTCCAGGCTCCTGCAATTACATCCATAGTGCGATCTGATAGTCCTCTTCCGAGATATGGCCTTTTTAGAATCTGCAAATCAATACGATCATGTAAAGGATGAAAATCACCAGATACAGGGTGCACGTAGGTTTTCTTGTCTTGTCTTGTCTACCCATAAGAGGTTCTGTGACCATTTTTAGCACTAGTGGGTACCATGGTTGTGTAGGCCAATCTGGGACCACCAACAATCCTGAAGCAGCATCCTGCTTGATCTTTTGTAGACACCTAATAATGAGACAAAAGGGAGGAAATGCATATAAAAACATTCCACCCCAATTTAGCGAGTATGCATCCACCGCTGTTGCACCTGGATCTGGCTCCGATGAAACATATTGAGGCAATTGGTGGGTTAGTCTAGATGCAAACAAGTCAATTTCTGGAGTTCCAAATTTTGCAACAATTTTATTAAAAATGTCGCGATTTAACATCCATTCCGTGTTGTCATTAAATTTTCGTGACCTGGTGTCTGCAATTATATTGAATCTACCTGGTAGGTAGATTGCTGAAAGCCAAATGTTTCGAATAATACACCAGTGCCAGATAATGTTTGCCAATCTGTCACAAGATTCTGACTTGATTCCACCCATGTGATTGACATATACTACCGCTGTAGTTTTGTCAATCTGAACCTGCACATGCAGATTTTGCACATTAGAGCAATAAGCTTTAAGCCCATGAAATGTACTTAACAATTCTAGGTAGTTAATTCCATGTGCTTCGAGCAAAGGTACCTCTTCCACATTCCATCTACCTCCACAGCTGGTAATGGTATCTGTAGTGCCCCAACCTAGCGCACTTGCATCAGTCTGTAGAATGATAGCAGGTGATTCAACCAGAATTTTCCTGGAAGCATAGGAGACACTCTTAATCCACCATTGTACATCAGCAATTGCTGTCAAAATGCCCAGAATGTCTTTTCAATGACTGTACCTTTGCTCGCTGCAGTCGCTGATAATGCAGTGGACCAAACTGCACAGCTGGAAATGAAGCGATTAGTTTGCCAAGTAAGCTCGCCACTTGCCTAATTGATGGTTGATGCTCTGTAATGAGTTTGCTACAACACTCAATTAACTGCAGCTTTTTATCCTTGGGTAAAGTCACTATCATGTGTTCTGAATTAATAGTGAACCCCAAGTAATCAATTGTTTTATTTGGAGACAACATAGATTTATCTGGATGTATTACAAAACCCAGCCTTTGAAATGTGAGCTTGACTTCTGATACTGATGCTTCTGTTGAAGCTTGAGTATCACCCACAATTAGAATATCATCCAAATAAGCCATTACCAAATGACCCTGGGCTCTTAGCAATGCTAGGACTGGTTTTAACAATTTTGTAAATAATCTAGGGGCTGAGGTTTAACCATTAGGCAATGCTTTGAACTGCCATTATTGATTCATCCAGTTAAATTTTAAATATCTTCGATCATTACCATGAACAGCCACAGAGTAATATGCATCTTGCAGATCTATGCTGGCCATATAGCATTCTCTTGAAATTAGCTGCATAGCATTAGTAAATGTCTCCATTTTGAAATGTTTATACTGTACAAAAGGGTTGAGACTTGTTAGATCAAGAATGATTCTACAACCACCATCCTTTTTTGCTCTAGGAAAAATGCTAGATACAAGTTGGTGGTTTTGATAAACTGCCTTTTCAATAACCCCTTTCCTACATAATATTTGAAGCACTGCTTGAATGTTTCTATTCTCTTCTTTAGAGAAAACATGCGTTCGCTTTGGAACATGTTGAGTAGGAGGATTCAAATGTGGGTAGAATTCAATTCTAAACCCCATAATACTGCACAGTATAAATGCATCAGATGTTATTTTTCGCCATTCTTTCAGGAAGAATTGTAACCTTCCCCCAATTTGCGAATGTGAAACATTTAATATGTTTCTTCCAGGACCAGACCCACCTACCTCAGGGTTTGCGGGTGTCAAATGTTGTACCTTGCCCCTCGTGGGAATGTCATGTCCTCCACTCCCTGGAGCAGTGCGCCAATAACGCGTATACGGGTATGAACGACTTGTTCCTTCACCAGCTCCAGCCACCCTTCGGTATGAATATTGCCTTCGAACTGATCTGCAAAACACCGGTGGTTTAATCATCCCCACGGTTTTCGCTTCTTCATTCAGGTCTTTCACCCTTTTGGTTAGATTTTCTCCAAAGAGTAAGTTCGGCAATTGTATATTTGATGGTTTACAGAGCCCTGCAAACTTAGGATGTATGTTAGGTCTTATAGCACTTTTACGAATACAGTTTATTTCAAAGTGTGCATTACACATTAGTGCCAAAACATCCTGTTGTGACGTTGTCACATGTTCTTCTTCCAGGTCTCTGGCAAAAGCCGTAATACTTGACCCTATTAATCTCAGCACCCGCTGTAACCTCATTTCTCGTGCGCGTACTGCGGTGCCCAAATAGCCCCTTATTACATTATTTACTGCTGGGACTGCTAACAGTGCACAATTCTGTGGCATTTCATATTTTTTGACAGTCATCCATCGTTAGTTCTTCCAGCTGATGGGAAAGCAAGTAATTTATAGTTCTCCCATAGGCCTACGCTTAGTAAACCCTTTTTCGGGTATTCCTCTCGCAGGCTCTTCCATAGAACCATATACTGGCAGCCCTTTTTTGGTTGCTGCTAACACTGGATCTCCTGTAGACCAACGCCTGTATTGTCTTTCTTCAGCCATTCCTGGTGCTGGCTCTCCCCTAGGCCAACCCATATATTCTCTTTCATAAGGCATTTCTGGCGCCGGCTCTCCTGTAGGCCAACGTTTCCCAGGACCTCTCCTGGGTGTTCCATGCGCTGGCTCTCCTGTAGGCCAATGCTGACTGTACTCCTCCTGGAGTGTGCCTTTATAAACCATTTTCCCCATGAGGAATTCCAATTGTGCGACCCGATCCGACATGACCTCTTTCTGAGGTGGAGTAATCTCCGGGTCTGACTCATCCGAGTCTACTGGCCTGTTAGTTTTCTTTTTGGCCTTAGGTGCTGCAACGGTGCTTTTTGTTACCGTTTCTATAGTCGCTGGTTTTTCTACCGCAGACTTTATTAGGGTGCCCGCTACTCGCAGACACTCTGTCTTCTTGAGTTTTAGCTGCGGTGCGCTTCCCTTTACTTTTTCCCCCTTTCTCCATAGTTCAGACTTACCTGTTACTCAGCACACAGTCTCCACAGAAGAAAGTGGCCTGAAAGTGAAAGTAAAAGTACATACCTTCAGGTTTTCTTTCATCACCGCTTGGAGGGCTCTGCTCCTCCCAACACGGTCGCAGACGCTATGCGTCTGACGATATGACGCGTGTGCGCCTGGACGGGGTCTTCACGTAGTCACTCACGTGACTCCGAAGTAAAATATGCATTATATTCATGTCAGTTTCAGGACTCAATCCAAGTGCAATTACCCTGAGAAGCGAATTACCACTTCTCTGACTTCAACTCCTGTCCCATTCGAGCTCCCGTCTCAGCGAAGCTCAGTGGTGCAGCTGGTAGAGCTGCTTCCTCGCGGTGCTAAAGACATGGCTTCAATCCTCACCTCCAGGTGCTCCAATTTCCTCCCACATCCCAAAAACCTGTGGCTTATTAGGTTGCTTGAGTCGTATAGATGGAAGCTACCCCTTCAACTCACCGTATTGTCTTTTTAGTTATCTTCTGTTGTTCTTTAAACATTACACAATCCTCTTGCTTCCCGTTCATCTTTGCTACGTTGTACTTTTTCACTTTAATTTTTATACTGTCCCTGATGTCCCTTGTCAGCCATGGTCATCCCTTTCTTCCCTTGGAATCTTTCTTCCTCCTAGGAATGAACTGATCCTGCACCTTCTGTATTATTCCAAGAAACACCTGCCATTTTTGTTCCACTGTCATCCTTGCTAGTATCTTTGCAGTCAACTTTGGTCAGCTCCTCCCTCATGGCCCCATAGTCCCCTTTATTCAACTGCAACACTGAGACCTCCGATCTACCCTTCTCCCTCTCCAATTGTAGGTTAAACCTGACCATGTTATGGTCACTGCCTCCTAATGGCTCAATAACCTCGAGGTCCTTTATCAAATCTCGTTCATTTTCATCAGTTTAAGACAGCTGAAATAACACTGGTATTAAGTAGCATCCTTGGTAAGATTGCACTAAATTTCTGTTAAAAAGTACCAGTCAGGTGAGAAATACACGTCATGACTGATTAAATAAGGTATAAAGGATTCAGATTAGTTCCATGAAGTAGCTTAGTATATATATTATCTTCCTGTCGCATTCTGTTTGGTTGAAGCAGGCAGTGGACAACCTGATTAGAAGCATATTGTCTTTGGAAGGAGTTGCTCGAATATCTTTAAACTTCATTCAATCACAGATGCTTCTCCAAAACTCTCATGAAATCTTAATGAGGGGCAGCATTAAACTATTAGATTAGCCAAAATACAAAGGAAATAGACCCTTGATACTGAGTTGGAAAATCAACAGAGTGTCAACAGGCTATCCAGCAGACAAATAGAAGTGTCAAGAGAGTTTTATTGTCATGTGTCCCAGATAGGTCAATGAAATTCTTACTTGCTGCAGCACAACAGAATATGTAAACATGATACAATCTGTACATCTTTGGAGTGTGGGAGGAAACTGGAGCACCAGGATTCACACATTATTGCCAAAATATCTGAAACCTGGAATATAATTCTCTCTTGTGAAATTAGTTTTCAATTATTATTTTATTTTCAGCTTGTATTTCCTGGCACATGTGGCATCGCGTTATGAAAATCGCAATGCTGCCATTTTTCTAGAAATGCAGCCCTTTTGTAACTAGGGGATTACCTGTAATGTCCTCAATTAGGTTGGTTGAGTCTCCTCACCCAGTTGACATGCTGCTTTACTCAGTATGTAATCTGCAACGTCCAAAGTCTACTATTCTGGGTGCCATGGAGTCGGGAGATGGGAGCTGTTCAATTTTCACCTTGCCCTTCTGTCAGGGAGCTGATGGCCAATTGATCAGCAGAAAAATGCAGCTCGCTGCAAATTTGAAACAAGAGTATACAGCTCCATAGGGCAGTCACCATCCCTGAAGGATATTGATAGATGATGTTTCAGGTCAGGCCCCTTCTTCATGGAGGAGACCTTTATCAAAGTAGGCATAATGTGAGGATCTTTAACGGTCACATAAGTAACTTCTCCCTTTAAACAGAGGCCTAGTTTGAACTTGGCTCACTTTGTGTAATTTGCTGGAGAAGAGATGTTGCCTGAATCGTTGAATTACTCCAGAACTTTATTTTTGAGCACTGAGGTTGACTGGAGTTTCTTCACCCCCCAGCCTGAGAGTAATGCTTCAAATGTAGGTCTGGCCCTAATGGTGCAGGCCTCACATCCTCACATCCCTCACATGCCTTCCTCCCAAGTACAGGTGAAGTAACAGTAGGTAATGCATTCACCTGTCAGCTGTTGCTTCTATTGTCTGTGTGCTCTGATTTCCTGTTACCACTGATTCAGAGTGAAATCACCAAAGCATCTAAACTGCTGAATAAATAAAATCTTTAAAATTCACCTCAACAAATACAGAAATTACAAGAGAACTCCTCAGGACCTCAGTCTGACTGAGTTTCTAACTTTGAGTCGTAATGAAGGTTTTCTGATAGTTCAGGCCCAAATTAGTTAGTCTCCAACATTTGCAGAAGCAGAAACACATACGTTTCTCCCATGTAAGGAGAGGTATTTGTCTTCAATGTTTTACCTGGCCCAAGGGTTCATCTACCATTGTTTCATCCACATGTGCACCTTGTTAAAATAATCCGGTTAATTCTGGGGATGGCAGGACTGTCACATGCTGAAAGAATGGAATGGCTGGGCTCGTACACTCTGGAGTTTACAAGGATGAGAGGGATTCTTATTGAAACATATAAGATTATTAATGGGCATGTCTCAAGGTGCGAGTCCACCCACGAGTTATCCCGAGTGAAAGAAAAAAACACACTCGTGGTTGTCTACGAGATTCCAAGTTTATGTTCACGAGTTTAAACGAGTTCCCACGTGTATGTCTAAGTTTGCCGTTTACTTCTCATTTCTGCGATGTACCAAGTTCCTCTCCCGAGTTACCAAGTTCCTCTCCAGAGTTACTCTTGAGCCAACCGTGAATGAAGGTCTGTTTTAAGTATCAAATAGAGAAGCTGGACAGCATCTCATACAGTAAGTATATTCTGATTCAGTATTGAAAGTTATTCAATTTCTGAACTTAAAAAAAACTAGGCAGGATCTCAGACCCGCACTCGCTGCCATTGTGCAGCAAGGAGGCGGTGGTGGCGAAGCAACAGTGTCCTCTCATGTAAGGAGAGGTATTTGTCTTCAATGTTTTACCTGGCCCAAGGGTTCATCTACCATTGTTTCATCCACATGTGTACCTTGTTAAAATAATCAACTAACTTCTGAGCTACCTCGGAATACCTTGTCTGATGTCATCTGCACATTTGGCAGGCTTGCATTAAATCTTTAAATCATTGTCAAGTACCGTGACTCACTTCTTACACACAGCTAATTAAATTGAAGACACGAGAAACTCCAGATGCAGGAATCTTGAGGTAAAAAACAAACCCAAACTGCTGGTAGAACCCGGTGGTCAAGCAAGGAAAGTAATGGTCAGACGACCTTTTGGGTTGAGACCCTTCATCGTGAAGAAATCAATATTCATACCACTGGGCTGTAAGCTGCCCAAGCATAATATGAGACGCTGTTCCAGAAAACTATGTGTCGGGATAAATATGTCATTTCTTGGGAATCTGCAACTGAAGGGATAAATCAAAGGGATCAATACTAGACTTCAACTATCTCCAATCTACATTTGTAACATGTTTGGGTGCTGTGTGTTCAGTGGCCAGTTTTGCTGATGATACAAAATAATTTAGTAATAAGAAACAGAAAATGCAGGAAACACTCAATAAGTCAGGCAGCACCTGTGGAAAGTGAAATAAAATATTATTGTTTCAGATCAAAGTCCTTTTGTCAGAACTTTAAAAAAGAGAGGAACCGATGTAATGACAACTGCAGATGCTGGTTTATACTGTATCAAAGATAGACACAACGTGCTGGAGTAACTCAATGGGTCAGGCAGCATCTCTGGAGAAAATTGATGGGTGATATTTTTGGTTGGAACCCTTCTTCAGTCTGAAAAAGGGTTTGAAGTCTGAAGAAGGATTCAGACCCGAAATGTCACCCATCCATTTTCTCCAGAGATGCTGTCCGACCCGTTGAGTTACTTCAGCACTTTGTGTCTATCTGCAGGATGGATGGTGTTTGTCAATATTAAGCTGTAGATGTGATAAGCAAATTGTGAGTGAGTAAGTTGTGAGGAGGAATCAAAGAATGAGGATATAAATAAATGAAGTCAATGGGAAAGCAATTGAATTATAATGTGGGAAAATATGAGGCTGTTCATTTGGGAAGGAAGAGTGAGAAAGAAAATTGTTATTTAAATAGCGAGGGAGTAAAAAGTATGTCATCCCATGAGATGCAAGGGTTCTAATGCATGAAGCACAGAAGGTGGAACGCAGAACCAGCCAGTAATTGCGAAGGCAAATGAAATGTTGACCTTTATTGCAAAGGGCATGTGGTATTAGTGGGAAGAAGTTCTGACACATTTTTCCAAGAGCAGAAGGAGTGCTGCATGAAATCCTGGTCTCTGTATTCAAGGATGAATAGTGTCATAGTGTCATCAGTGATACAGCGTGGAAACAGGCCCTTCGGTACAACTTGCCCACACCAGCCAACATGTCCACTCCAAATGCTCGCGTTTGGCCCATATCCCTCCAAACCTGTCCTATCCATGTACCTGTCTAGCTGTTTCTTAAACGTTGGGATAGTCCTTGCCTCAACTACCTCCTCTTGCAGCTAGTTCCATACACCCACCACCCTTTGTGTGAAAAGCTTAGACAATAGACAGTAGACTTATCCTCAGATTCCCATTAAATCATTTCCCTTTCATCTTAAACCATGTCCTCTGGTCCTCGATGTGCCTCTAACTGAACAATAGGCAGAGAAGGTTCACCGGGTTGCTTCCTAAGTAAATGAAGAGTATGGTGGAGGAGGTCGATCTGATACTCACCAGAGTTTAGAAGAATGCAAGGTGATCTCATTAAAATATATAACATTATACAATATTACAATAAACATCAATGATTTAGATGGAGAGAAGTAACATTAGCAAATTTGCAGATGACACAAAGCTGGGTGGCAGTCTGAACTGAGAGGAGGATGCTATGAGAATGCAGGGTGACTTGGACAGGTTGGGTGAGTGGGCAGATGCATGGCAGATGCAGTTTAATGAGGATAAATGTGAGGTTATCCACTTTGGTAGCAAAAACAGGAAGGCGGAATACTATCTAAATGGTGTCAAGTTGGGAAAAGGGGAAGTACAACGGGATCTGGGGGTCCTTGTTCATCATTCAATGAAAGTAAGTATGTAGGTTCAGCAGGCAGTGAAGACAGTGAATGGCATGTTAGCCTTTATAACAAGAGGAGTTGAGTATAGGAGCAAAGAGGTCCTTCTGCAGTTGTATAGGGCCCCAGCGAGACCACACCAGGAGTATTGTGTGCAGTTTTGGTCCCCTAATTTGAGGAAAAACATTCATGCTATTGAGGGAGTGCAGCGTAGGTTTACAAGGTTAATTCCGGGGATGGCAGGACTGTCACATGCTGAGAGAATGGAGCGGCTGGGCTTGTACACTCTGGAGTTTAGAAGAATGAGAGGGGATCTTATTGAAACATATAAGACTATTAAGGGTTTGGACACGCTAGAGGCAGGAAACATGTTCCCTATGTGGGGGAGTCCAGAACCAGGGACCACAGTTTAAGAATAAGGGGTAAGCCATTTAGAACAGAGACGAGGAAACACTTTTTCTCACAAAGAGTTGTGAGTCTGTGGAATTCTTTGCCACAGAGGGTGATGGAGGCCGGTTCTCTGGATACTTTCAAGAGAGAGCTAGATGGGGCTCTTAAAGATAGCGGAGCCAGGGGATATGGGGAGAAGGCAGGAACGGGGTACTGATTGGGGATGATCAGCCATGATCACATTGAATGGCGGTGCTGGCTCGAAGGGCCGATTGGCCTACTCCTGCACCTATTGTCTATTTCGATTGCACTCTGTTTACTTGTTTGCAATTTGTTGCTGACAGTAGTGTGTCTATGATAGAGAAAGCAAATACAAGTTTCAAATGCTCCAATGATGTCCAACATACAACACTTCATCTTCTGAATGGACATAAAGTCAAGGTGTCCTGGGGTGAAATAGCACAGAAACTGGCCGAACAGGTTCATTTGACCACCAAGTGCCCTTCTATACTAATCCCATTATCCAGTAGTCGCCTTCTACAGTATGTCTGGTGTTTCAAGTTCCTATCTGAATATTTTTAGTTTAGTTTAGAGATACAGCATGGAAAAAGGCCCTTCAGCCCACATAGTCTATGCAGCTGGTATACCTGCTGCCTCACAGTGCCAGAGATTCTGGTTTAATCCTGACCAAGGATGCTCTTTGTGTGGAATTTGCATGTTATTTCGGTGACCGCGTGGCTTTCCTCCAGACGCTCTGGTTTCCACCCACATCCCAAAGGCATGCGGGTTTGTAGGCTAATTGGCCGCGGTAAATTGTCCCTAGTGTGTGGGGAGTGGATGCAAAAGTGGGATAAAATAGAACTAATATGAACATGGAACTAGTGCTAGTAGCTAGGCAAGGACTTGTTGGGCCAAAGGGCCTGTTTCCGCGCTGCATCTTTCAATCAATCAATCAATAACAATACTGTCACAAGGTTTGGAAAGTGACTAACTAGCTCCAATCCGCTCCTGAATGATTGATGATCTTGTTAAATAATGCAACTTCTTCTGTCTTCAAGATGCTTGGTTGTCTGTGCGAGTACAATTAGTTCCATCGCTGAGGTCTAATTTGGAAGCACTGTTGTCAAATCTGATGCATGTCCATCAATATTATTTTGTACTCAGGAGCCATGGGGTGTGGGAGGGGACGGGGCAAGTGATGTTTTGGCCAACAGTGGATTAACTGAAAGATCGCAGTAGTCTCATTTGCCCGTACCTTCTCCATATGCGAACAAACCTTTCCTGTCCATGTACTTGTCCAAGTATCTTATAAATGTCATAACTACATCCACTACTTCCACCGGCAGCTCGTTCCACGTGCGCACCAGCATCTCCGTGAAAATGTTGCCTCTCGGGTCAGTTAAAATCTTTTCCCTCTCGTCTTGATGGAAGATGGGGGCATAGAGCCAGGCGGGGGAGCGAGTTTGTGGTAAGGTGGTGGAAGGCGATGTGGAACCTTCTGCCCCTCATCCCCAACTCGCCTGATTCCACCGTTGTCCCCAGGTGCCAGCTGCCCCTCTGGGGTGGGAGATTGCAACCTTCACGTGCTCCGCCCTGTTGCGACAAATGCAATCAACCAGGCGTTCACTATCAAATAAGATCAAATAGAACAAGTTGTCCTACAACTTTAGGCCATCTCTCCTCTTTTTTACAGGACATAACAGCAAGATAAGGGTCATTCCTTGCACTTGTCTGCCCCTGAGTGTGGAGAAATCATTTGATATATTTGAGGTGCAGATAGATGAATATGAATGGCAGGTTGTGGGAAACTACCCATGAAGAGGAGTTGAAGCCAGCATAGACCACTAGTGATTAGATTGATGTTTGGGCCACATATGAGGAGCCCAGTGGCTGACTCCTCATTCTATTTATATTGTTCTTGTGCTTTTGAAATCCTTTTTGAAGAGCCTAGGACAGAATTCTTGTGAATATTCTGACTTTTAAACGGGCTGTAGTCACATCCTTAGTCCAATGTCCAGTAGCACATGGAATCCTGCCTGGTACAAGCCTAGGTTTATTATTGTCATGTGTTCAGTTTAGCTTAGTTCGTTGTCAAGTGTACCGAGGTACAGTGAAAAGCTTTTTCTTGCGTGCTAACCAGTCAGCGGAAAGACTATGATTCCAATCGAGCCATCCACAGTGTTCAGATACATGATAAAGAGAATAACGTTCAGTGCAAGATAAAGTTCAGTAAAGTCTAATAAAAGATAGTCCGAGGGTCTTCAGTGAGGTAGATTGTGGCTCAGGCCGGCTCTCTAATTGTTGGTAGGATGGTTCTACCAAGGTACAGTGAAAAGCTTATTTCATAGTAAGGAGGAAGCCAGAAATTCATAAACGAAAAACAACCCAGCAGCAAGAATAACCTAACCACAGAACACAAAAATCACTGCTCACTCAAGCACGTTCATAAACGGGCACCTGGTGACCCCCTACAACTTTCCATTACAAAATTGCTGCAAGACATGAGAGTGAAAGCTCATTGTTGCATGGGAGAGAGTGGCACCGACTTACAAAAGGGCAGCAACTGTGTTTCTTCATCATAAATCATATGTTGTAAGAATCTCCAAAGCCACACGCCTGAAATGAACAATAATTGACAAAAGACAGAGGTGACTGGACACAGCAAACCTCAAAGGGAATACAAGTAATTGTCACAGCGAGAAGTGAGATGAAAAAAAATATTTTGGCACCAACTTTTTAAAGGTTTATTCGAGCAGAAAACTAGTTCTTGGCCCTGAGGGTAATAACTGAGTACTGTTAAAATTGGCTTCGACTTTGAATGTTCTGCATCAGCCTGTAACGATAATTCATTAAAATGCAGACATTTCTGTACTTTGCCTACAGACCGTCAGAGCTGCCTGTATTTATCCTTTCCATGGACTAAACTCTGCAGTAATTATCATCAGATACCTCATTGGAATAGATAGGCAGAGGTCAGGGAACCGAGTTACAGACCCAATGGTCTGAAATAGTTTGCACTGGAAATTGTTTCCCTGGTAACTTGTCCCATCATGAAACTAGACCAGCTCTCGTGCACTATTCATGTTAGGGTCTCCCGTAGATTCTTTGAGATCACTCATCTCTCATTCTTTGTGTAATGTTTGTTTCCACCCTTACTGATATAAAGTGATGCTCAAAGGTGCAACGTACAATTGTCATGGCAGGGCTTTGTTAGAATTCGGAACACATTGTACTATTTTGCTGGTACAATGTGTACAATGTGTTAGATTGAGCTCTTAAAGATAGCGGAGTCAAGAGATATGGGGAGAAAATGCAGGAACGGGGTACTGATTGTGGATGATCAGCCATGATCACAGGGAATGGCGGTGCTGGCTCGAAGGGCCGAATGGCCTACTCCTGCACCTATTGTCGGTTGTCTATTGTTTGATTGGACGCTCTGTTGAAAGCAAGAACTCGGTGGTAGTTTCTCGGAAACTTTCCGAAAACTAAAAGTGTGTTCTAAACTAACAGGGAGCGATTCTTCCATCACCCAGTGAGTGATGTGTGGTGGCCTCTGTGGTGACAGTATTAGATGCAATCCATGAGTAACCGCTTCAGGTGAGGCCGGGCTGGGAAGGCATGAATGACAGCAGCTGCCACATCTGTGGCCCTTACCTCTGCATAAAGGATGATGGGATTTTCCCAAAATGAGGGAGCCTTCAAATAGCACTCAGCTTTGTTTATTACACCAGAAAATTCAAATAATGCAAAAATCAGAAATCCTTAACACTTGGGTCAGAACATAGAAGATAGTACATAGAGCAGTATACAATACAATACAATACTGTTTATTTGTCACATTGCACATAAAGTGCAAGTGAAATGAATATGAATACAGCACAAGAATAGGCCCTTCAGCCCACAATGTCTATGCTAGGTTAAACTAATCTGCTCTGCCTGCACATGGCCCATATTACTCCATCTAAAAGCCTTTTAAATACCACTATCGTACATATCTACAGCACAAGTCCCGGCAATGCATTCTAGGCACTCACCGTTCTCTGTGTAAAAGATGCCCCCCTCATTTCTTTAGACTTTAGAGATACAGCGTGGAAACAGGCCCTTCGGTCCACTGAGCCTGTGCCAACCAACAACCATCCCGTATGCCAACACTATCCCACACATAAAGGGACAATTTTACAACTTACCAAAGCCAATTAACCGACAAACCTGTACGTCTTTGGAATGTGAGAGGAAACCAGAGCACCCGGAGAAAACCCACGTGATCACAGGGAGAACATGCAAACTCCGTATAGACAGCACCTGTAGTCAGCCTGGCGCTGTAAGGCAGTAAATATACCATTGGGCTACCGTGCTGCCCCAGTTTTGTTTAACCTTTCCCCCTCTGACCTTAAAGCTGTGCCCTCAAGTCTTGCTGAGTAACACGGGCATCTTCATGAGCATGTCGAAGAATGCTTTGAGACAGAACAGGTAGATAAGCTGCTAAATGTGGAACTAATTGTCTCTGTTGACCAAGGCATATTGTATAAATACAAATATACGAGCAGAGAGGTAATATATATAAAGTATCAGGAATACAGTGTGCAGTTCTGATTCCCAGATTCCCAGAACATGATTGAATGGGAAAGGATACAGGGGGAGATTACCAGGATATTGCCTGGGCTGGAGCAGTTCAGCTATGAGGAGAGACAGGATAGATTGGGTTTGTTTGGTCTTTGTGTAGGCACCCTGGAAAATATGGATATACTGTATCTGCCTTGATGCATGAAACAGCATGTCTGTTCTATCCATCAAATTCTGAAGAAAAAGTCTAACAATCAAATGTTCATGAATCACATTGCTGCAGGACTTTTAGACGTTTGCCTTTGTAGTTCCGCTTTTTAACATGAGGTAGTTGCTCTGGGAAATCAGTGCGTGGGCCTCAATATTTTCTCATTTATAGCAATGATTTCATGAAGACTTCAAAGGCACTGCTGCTAATCTTTCTGATCTCACAAAGACACGGAGGGAAGTAACTTGTGAAGCTGGCATGAGGAGGTTACAAAGAGGGTTATGAGCAGACAAAGATCTGGAAACTAGAGCGCAATGAGAGAAAATGTGGAATTGTCCATTTCAGTAAGAACAAATAGAGAGAAGTGCATTATCTTGATGGTGAGAGAATGCAGAGCTGAGAGATGGAGTGTGATCTAGTGCATGTTTTGCAAAACACTAGAATGCGGCTTCCGTAATTAATCGGGATACTAATTGATTTTTTTTTTGTGCAAATGGAATTGAATACAAAAGTAGAGGGAAAAAAAATCAAAAAGCCGTAGGTGGATTTCTTGCGCAGAGAACGGGATCAGAATCGTTCACTCCGTCCACAGATGCTGCTTGACCAGTTGACTATTTCCAGCATTTTCTGTTCAACAAAGGTAGACTCACATAGCTACCTTCCAATTGACAGGAATGATAATTAAAGTCTGCATACAAATGATCGATGGTAACTCAACTACACCCCATCCGAGCATCTCACCAGGACATTATGCTGCAGATGGCAATGGAGGCCAAGTCGTTGGGTTTTTTTAAATGGATATTGATAAATACGTGATTGGTAAGGGTGCCATTCAATCATGGCTGATCTATCTCTCCCTCCTAACCCCATTCTCCTGCCTTCTCCCCATAGCCTCTGACACCCGTACTAATCAAGAATCTACAGTATCTATCTCTGCCTTTAGTATATCCACTGACTTTGCCTCCACAGCCTTCTGAGGCAAAGAATTCCAGAGATTCACCACCCCCTCACTAAAGAAATTCCTCCTCATTTCCTTCCTAAAAGAACATTCGTTAATTCTGAGGCTATGACCTCTAGTCCTAGACTCCCCAACTATTATCAGCTAATTTTTTTCTGCCTATCATTTTCATAATTTTTTAACTTTTGTGTTCTGTGCTACCTGTTGCATTCTAAACTAGTGTTAGGTATCTCCATTTGACAATTGATTTGCTTTTGTCAGCTTTAGTTTAAATCAGAAAAACTCTTTGTGTTCACTTTAATCTGTGGCTGGCAGGTCCTAAACGCAGGTTGACACTTTTCTATTTCTTTTTAAAGTAAAAAGAGATAAATACCTTTAACAGATTAATACTTAATGGCATTGCTGAAGACCCAATAACTGACTGTGACCATATAATTACCACTTCATTCCTTGACTAAAACAGATTTTCTGAGAAAATGAGATGTCAAGAGGAGAAACTTGCCGTTCAAACCTCTGGGTTGTCTTGACAACAACAAGCTGCAGAGACTAACAAGGTAAGAGAAATGCTAGTTGAAACCTGTCTAGCACCCAAATAAGGTCAGTTAAAAGTTTATTGCAAGCAATATATTTAAGTTTAAGAAGATGTGTAGGAGTTGCTTTAATTTTGGTCCGGGCTTTAATTCATTCTTATTAATTAAAGGCTGACAGCAATTTCACTTAAAACAGATGTGAATATCATCCATGCAGCTCGGCTGGAAAACAACATATGGATGGGTCTAAATCAAAATTACAATAGATTTCTGAAGACAGGCCTTGAAATTCCAACTAGAAGATTCAAGATTGATTCCTCACCACTAATTTTCTTTCATTATCTGTGCTTCTCCCAACAGGAGCAACCTGGAGACATCATTGTGGCAACATGTCAAAGGCTCACGATCGTCTTCGGAAACCCGGGGGGGTGGGGGGGGGGGGGGGGGGGGGGGGTGGGGGGACCTCATTGAAATTTACCAAATAGTGAAACACATGGAAAGAGTGAATGTGGAGAGGGTGTTTTCACTAGTGGGTGAGTCAAAGACCAGAGGCCATAGCCTCAGATTAAAAGGATGTATCTTTAGGAAGAAGATGAGGAGCAATTTATTTAGTCTGAGGGTGGTGAATCTGCGACACTCAAGACCCACAAGACTGAAGACAGTTTGGGGATTGTTAGTGCACGGGTAATCATCGATCGGCGTGGACTCGTTGGGCCGAAGGGCCTGTTTCCAAGCTGTATCTCTAAACTAAACTAATCTCCAAATACTCTACTTATCAGCAAAGTAGGGTTATTCTATCCCTTTTCGAGAACCTGCCTTGTTTAGTTTGTTAGTAAAGGTGAAGTGAGCAAACAAATGTATTTTTGACTAAATTCATATTGTAGTACTTGCAGAGTTTTTGTAACGACTCCTGTATTACTTCATGAAATGTTGGTTTCAGTCTAAAACAACATTGACTCGTAGGGATAAGTCACATATGAACAGCAATCACTCACATTTTTATATAGCAAATACATTTGGCCTTTCTGAGCCAAGGGAAGGTGTGAAAGCAATCAAAATGAAATGTCAGAACGCACCCTGAATCAACTTTGCCCATTTAAAGAGACTTTTACTTATATAAACTGAAATAATGTTTGGGAGGTGTTTTATTTGTTCATTATTTGGAGTCATGGAGTCAGATAGCAGGGAAACCAGCCCTTCGGCCCAAATTGCCCATGCCAACTAAGAAGCCCCATCTAAACTACTCACATTTGCCTGCATTTGGCCCATACTCCTCTAAACCTTCCCTAACCATATACCTTTTAAATGTTGTTATTGTAACTGCCTCAATTCTCAAAAGCTGTGCCACAAAGAATTGCGGACACACAATTGTTGAGCAAGACCGAGCTCCACGGATTCTTAAGCATGAGTCAAATCAAAGAATTCGTGGGATGGAGTGGGAAGATTACGCTGATGTTGAAGATCCGTCATGACCTTATGAAATGGGGGAGTGAATATGAGGGGGCAAATAATCTGCTGTTCACTTTCCTTTTATTCTTTTTTGATGCGGATAAAGTTGCAATTCCATTTTCTTTTCAATGTGTCGAATAGTTGTCTGGTGTATAATATCGCACATGAATGGATCACATCAGTCCTGTAAAAGCTCACAGAGCCTGAGGTAAGGACAAGAAAAAATATATCTCTTTTTGTCCGTTTTTCCCCCACGACATTAATAATTCTTTAAGCCTATTGCCAATCCCACGCTGTTTGATGTGTGCTCTTGGTGTTATCAAACATTATTTTTTTTTAGATTGTTGCATTAATCTGCTTTTGAAGTCCGCACACTCGACTGAAACAAGTGTTAAAGGTAATTGTTAAACTCCAGGCTTCTACATTTATCAGAACCAAGATTCATCATCACAACAGATAATGCCACTAATTAAAAATGTAATCAAATTCTCATAAAACAGAGGCAGGCGATTTAATTGTCTTACGAGGAAGCTCCAGTTAAGATATGGGAAATTGTGTTTGTTGCCCAAGGGATAAATTGAGTTTGTAATGGAGTTTAAATCCACCCAATGAACAAGTATTTGAATTTTCCTTTGTATTTTCGGTGGATGAAACAGATTTTGTGCCTGTTACTCTGGGCACCAGGCTGAATCCGGTTTGGTTAACAAACCCTCTTCGCAAATGATAGTCAGTACAGGAATGAAGTGGTCCTCAAATTAATTGTTTTCAATTATCAATTTAAAATGAGCAAAAATAGCAACACAAGTGTAGAAAATAAAATGTAAATATAACAAGTCTCACCAGTTCACAAATTCACAAGTTATAGGGAGTAGAATTAGGCCTTTCGGCCCATCGAGTCTACTCCGCCATTCAATCATTGCTGATCTCTGCTTCCTAATCCCATTTTATTGCCTTCTCCCCATAACCATTGACACCGGTTCTAATCAAGACTTTGTCTATCTCTGCCTTAAAAATATCCACTGACTTGGCCTCCGCAGCCCTCTGTAGCAATTCCACAAATCTGTGGAGATCCACATATTCACTACCTTCTGGCTAAAGAAGTTCCTCTTAACCTCCTTTCTAAAAGAGCGCCCTTTAATTCTGAGACTATGACCTCTGGTCCTAGACTCTCCCACCAGTGGAAACATCCTTTCCACATCCACTATCTATGCCTTTCATTATTCTGTAAGTATCATAGCCAAACAGAAAGAAGAAAATCATCCCCTTCAAAAATCCATTTGAAGAAACAATATTTACAAGGACGACAGAATGGTGGAGTAACGTAGTGGGGCCTGACCCAAAATGTGATCTATCCATGTCCTCCAGGGGGCAGCATCTCTGGAGGATATGGATAGGTCACATTTTGGGTCAGGAACGTTCTTCAGTCTGTGAAGTAGAGTCCCAAACCAAAACGTCGCCTATCCATGTCCTTCAGAGATGCTGCCTGACCCGCTGAGTTATTCCACCACTTTGTGTCCTACGCAAGGTTCCAGCATCTGCCATTCCCCGTGTATAAGGTTGCAAGTGTGCTCTGGCTGTTGAATGTGTTATGTAGGCTATCAGAATTAGCTTAGGCCATTGCCTGGCAAAAGAGACAGCCTCTACCTGTGGTGTCCATGCCTGGGCTGTGAGCTCCTGTAATCCACAAGGCCTCGCCGTTAAATCAGCAATTTGTAGACAGTTCAATTTCATGGGCCAGTTTCATCTCTTCCTCTGCTAATTTTAATTATTAGTTGCCATGGGAAATGGTAGTTGCATTGTCTAGAAATCTTCTTGCACAACATCAGAGAAATAGGAGGTGAACTGTTGACAATCAGGTTTGCACAGAGGAGAGCAGTTTCGCACATTTTTCCGGACATCCTATCATCCATCAGTTCATCTCAACTATCAGCGACACTTTGGTTTCTGGTATTTTTTTTTCACAATTTCGGCCAAAAAATCTAAAGCAAGATGCTATTGGGAATGCACACAAAAAATCAGCGAGAAGGTTGATGTTTTAGTCAGTGATCTTTCGTCAGAACTGTTGTAACATCATCGAGGTGAAACTTTAATTCAGCTTCCATCCCTGCAAATGCTGTCTGGTCTGCTGACATTTGATTTTGTTTCAGACTTGCAGCATCTGAAATATTTTGCTATTGGAAAATCTAAACAAAGGCTGGTTTGATGAAATGTCAGCCAGATCCACTAGCAGAACTATGGTACAGTAGTGTAGTGGTAGAGCCACTGCCTTGCAGCGCCAGAGACCAGGTTCGATCCTGACGACGGATGCTGTCTTTATGGAGTTTATACATTGTCCCTGTGACCAGCGTGAGTTTTCTCCAAGATTTTTGGTTTCCTCCCACATTCCAAAGATGTACAGGTTTGTAGGTTAAGTGGCTTGGTGTAAATGTGAAATAAATTGTCCCTTAGTGTATGAAGGGTAGTGTTAATTTGCGGGGATCGCTGGCCAGTTTCTCTAAACTAAACTAAAGTAAACTATTAAAATAATGTTCAAAAAAATAATAGAATCAGCAACTAATGGGAGTGACTGATAGTGGAATCTGAAAGTCTCATTTACATATCCACACGTGTCAAAGAGCCCCTCATACTTTGTTTCTGATAATCAATATTCTTTTTCACCCATTCCAATGAAAATTATCCTTTCTTTTCAAACGTCACCCCATTTAGTTCAATCCTTATTCTCCTTTTGCTGCAAATGCACTTATAATGTATATTCTGCCTTTATCTCCTCGATCAATACTCATAACATTGTGTCGTATGGCTGCAAAGGATTCTATTAAAGTCAGTTCTATGGTTTATCCCTCTCGCAAATTAGAAGTGTTTAATTTCCACTTGGCAGTTGCTCAAAGTGACATGATTGAAATCGGAATCTTACAATGTAAGGAATTATTCTGCAGTGTTCTTGAAAATGGCTCTCAGCAAATCATTGGCTGGACTGTGATATGAATATGATTAACACTGGTCCTGCCTATAATGTGACCCCACACAGAGGGACCTCACTCAGAGGGACCTCACTCAGAGGCACCCCACGCAGCCAGGACACAGTCTGAGCAATAGGGAGAGGTTGAGTAGGCTGGGACTCTATATCCTGGAGCGAAGGAGGATGATGGGTATTCTTGTAGTGGTGTGTAAAATCATGAGAGGAATAGATCGGGTAGATGCACAGTCTCTTGCCCAGAGTAGGTGAATCGAGGACCAGAGGACATAGGTTCAAGATGAAGGGGAAAAGATTTAATAGGAATCTAAGGGGTAACGTTTTCACACAAAGGGTGGTAGGTGTATGGAACAAGTCAGAGGAGGTCATAGAGTTGAGGCTGGGACTATCCCAACATTTAAGAAACAGTTAGACAGGTATATGGATCGGACAGATTTGGAGGGATATGGACCAAATGCAGGCACGTGGGACTAGTATAGCTGGGACATGTTGGCTGGTGTGGGCAAGTTGGGCCGAAGGGCCTGTTTCCACACTGTATCACTCTATGATTCTTACCTATGACATCCCGGGTTCGATCCTGGCTACGGTTGCTGTCTGTGTGGAGTTTGCATGGGTTTTCTCTGGGAAGCTCCAGTTTCCTCCCACACACCAAAGACGTACAGGTTTGTAGGCTAATTGGGTTGGTATAAAGGTAAATTGTCCCTAGCGTGTGTAGCATAGTGTATGTGGGGAGGGATCGCTGGTCAGCGCAGACTCGGAGAGCCTGCTTCCACGCTAAACTAATCTAAAAACCTCACTTTACAGGAGAAATAAAATCTTTAGTCTACACTAATCTTTTTTGCACGAGATTTTGTCTCAGAATAATTAAAAGGGATGATTGATTATCCTTTTAAAATGCCCAATAGCATTTAATAATAGCAATAATTTCCTTGGGGTTTATGCAGATTCATTGCTTTGTTAAACTAGTAATTATGTTAGCTAATTACATTCAATTATAACTGTTTATATTAATTGCTTCATGGAATATTTACTCATTCAAAATAAATCTCCAGAATATACAGTTTGAGGAATCACTCACTGAACGCTTGTCAGGAAACTAGATGACCCCATCAATACAAATGAAGGGAATCTTGCACATAGTCCTCATATTGAGTGAAATTATAAACCCACGTCATATTTTTTTTAAATAAGTAAAATAGCCACTATTGATGTTCATTGAGCAATACAATTAGCTGAGTTTTATCTTATCAGCACTGACTTGATCATTTTCCTTTGTCGTTTAGAGTGTAGTCATTGTTGGAAATGTTCCAATTACTTTGTACGTAAGGTGATGAAGAAGGCACGCAGGAAACCTGCCTTCATTTGTTGAGCAAAGAATAATAAGAGCGGAGAGGTTATTGTACAGCTTTGCAAAACACTAATTAGACCACAGCTTGATTGCAGTTTACAGTTCTGATTGCCACTTTATATGAATGACATAATTGCACAAGAAAGGGCGCAGAGGAGATTCATCAGGATGTTTAGTTTAGTTTAGAGATACAGTGCAGGAACAGGCCCTTCGGCCCACCGAGTCCGCGCTGACCAGCGATCGTCCCGTACACGAACACTGTCCTACACACACTAGGGACAATTTACAATTTATGCCAAGGCCAATTGACCTACAAATCCGCACGTCTTTGGAGAGTGGGAGGAAACCGGAGCACCTGGAGAAAACCCAGGCAGGTCACGGGGAGAACGTGCAATCTCATGGACAGACAATGTTTCCGGTTGAGACCCATCTTCAGGTTTCCTATCACCATTTCTTTCCACAGACACTTCTTGCTCCAGAATTATTTTTTTTTTTTTTGCTCGTCCAAAAAATGAATGGTTCAGGCTAACGCATTTTCTTTAGACTTCAGACTTAGACGAGAGATACAGCACGGAGACAGGCCCTTTGGCCAACCAAGTCCACGCCAACCGACGATCACCCTGTACACTCGCACTATGCTAAACTCTGGAGGCAATTAACAATTTTACCGAAGCAAGTTAATCTACAAACCTGCACGTCTTTGGAATGTGGGAGGGAACCAGAACCCCCTGGAGAAAGCCCACGCTGGTCACGGAGAGACGCCGTACAGACAGCACCCGTAGTCAGGATCAAACCCGGGTCTCTGGCGCTGTAAGGCAGCAACTCTACCACTGCACCACCGCCTTACAATCAGCTGTAAGTGAGTAACATATAATTCCATTCATGATTCAACAGAGAACAAGCCTGACTTGAAACATAAAGCGCGGGGGGTCCAGAAGATGCACCAGGAATGGAAACATTGCAAGTGGCCAAGTCAACCTTCGATGGGGGGGGCATTGAAGATGTGATATTTATGTTGCTGATTATACAAGGTGGCATATACACAAGTAGCATTATATAGCCTGGAAATGGATAGGTGTGAGACCCAAGCACAAACCTGGAGCCCAATGTGCGAAATGTTCTTCCCTGTCCAGAGCTCTCTGAGCACCAGTTCTGAAGAGAACTAATGTTGGAACTGAAAAGGTACCTTTGCACATGATAAACAGCCGAGGCAAGTCAACTGGTGGACCCGTAGCTCAGGGCGAGTCAGTGCCTGATTAGGATGAAAATTGGACTAGTGAGTGCTCACTTTGATTTATAATAGGGACCAGAGGGGATTTTTTTCTTTCAAAATCATTCCTTCCTCTTGTACCAGTTAATTTCTTTTGATGCCGAGGTTTACAGATATGGTTCGAATTTGAAAAGAAGATCTCGTAGTTTGACACCACAGTGATGCGGAAGCCTGAAGACACATCAGTTTCCCTATCCCTCTCTTGTCAAAAGAGATTAGAAGTGGTTCATTCTACATCCTGTCGAATTCTAACCATTTATTATTTGCTCATCACTGTATAAGTAGAGATGACTGTTCTGTAAATGAGAGAGAGAATTGCAAACGTCCATTGCTGATTATTGCCCGACACACAGAATCACCGCTCTTAAATTTAAATCTGCACCACCAGCCCCCGCTTAAAGGGACCAGATCTTCCCATGGGAGAGGGTGAGCAGGCTGGGACTATTCCTTGGAGCACAGGAGGATGAGGGGGTGATCTTTTCGAGGTGTACAAAATCATAAGAGGAATAGGTCGGGTAGATGCACAGAGTCTCTTGTCCAGAGTAGGGGCATCGAGAACCAGAGGACATAGGTTTAAGGTGAAGGGGAAAAGATTTAATGGGAATCTGAGGGGTAACCTTTTCGCACTAAGGGTGGTGGGTGTATGGAACGAGCTGCCAGAGGAGGTAGTTGAGAGAGGGATTATCCCAATGCTTAAGAAACATTTTGACAGGTTCATGGATAGGACAGGTTTGGAGGGAGGCAGGTGGGACTAGTGTAGCTAGGACATGTTGGCTGGTGTGGGCAAGTTTGGCCAAAGCTGCATGACTCTATGACTCTCCAAATGGGGCACGGCACAATGGCACAGTGGTAGAGTTGCTGCCTTACAGTGCCAGACACTGGGGTTCCATCCTGACTATGGGTGCACCCCCACAAAGTCCTCAGCACACCAAGTCCACACCGACCAATAATTACCCACACACTAGTTCCATCTTACACACCTGGGATAATTTACAGAAGCCAATTAACCTACAAACCAATACGTCTCTGGAATTTGGGAGGAGACCGGGACACCTGGAAAAACCCCACACGGTTACAGGGAGAATGTACAAACTCCACGCAGACAGCACCCATAGTCAGGGTCGAACCCGGGTCTCTGGTGCTGTAAGGCACCAACTTTACCGTTGCACCACTGTGCCGCGCTTGATACACCTGACAATCATAATAAACCAACCACTACTGAAGGGCTTTTGAAAATCTGAATTAATTGCATCTGGTGCTTATTTTGCCCCCTGTGTTACCCCTTTTTAAAAAAAGTCATTCAGTTAGTCAAGCAGGATCTTTCCTTTTGAAATCCATTTTGACAATGCATTATTATGCTATTCAATTTCTGGACATTTTTTTCTGTTCTCCTTTCATACCAATTCCGTTATTTAGTTTACTGCCAAAGTGAACCAGACTGGTCTATAATTCTCTGGATACATTCTGTTCCCTTTCAGCAGTACAAGTTTAATGCTGGCTGTTTGACATTCCTCAACACCTCTCCCTTTCCTGATAAGTAATGTCTCTGCTCTCTCTCCTCCTGAGATCCTTGTAAAACATGTGGAAACAAATCATGCGTGCAAGACTAGTCTCGACGTGTTTGATTAGGTTATTTAATATGCTCCCAGTTATCACCTTAAATGCTTTATTTCAACCTTCTTCACATCATCTAAAGATCGACACAAAATGCTGGATTAACTCGGCAGGACAGGCAGCATCTTTAAAGAGAAGCAACAGTTGACATTTCGAGTCGAGACCCTTTTTCAGACTCCATTCTGAAACGTCACCTGATACATATGATACTGTCCTTAAAGTGATACAGCCATAAAAATAATGATTGTTATCAACCAGTACTCACCATAACACAGCCAGCACAGTGGACGGTGGGTAAGGTGTCTGATAAAGCCATGCCAGGTTTGATCAGGCCAGGATCAAGGTAGGCAGCTGGCAAAGGGCTCAGGTTTAAGGTTGGCAAGGGTCAAGATGGACAACAAATTGTCCAACCTTGGCAGCAGGAAGCCCAGGATATTCCAACTCCTGACCCACTCCACTCGCCCACGGAACCAATCTCAGCCGATGGTGGTCAGAAGCCGCAGATGGCAGTGGGCAGGAGATCATCTTCGTTCCTTTTAATGTTTCTTGGCCTTCCTAAGTTTCAAGTATCTTATCCTTCAGCTTTCTTCCCACAGCTACATTACGTTAAGATGCAATATCTGAGCAGTTCCTAGAATCCTAAAACTCCCTACAACTTATCCCTCTGTGTTTTTTTTTTCATGTTGCTGTGAGTTAACAACTGTTCCTGTATTGATATTTATCTGTCCTCTTGAACTTTGGTGACTTCTTGCACCATGGACATTGCTTCTACATGTAGCCACCTTTCCCAGAAGCAGCTCTAGTAGATGTGGCTCTATTTATTTCTAGTATATCACGAGGCAAATATGTTGCTGGCTCTACTGTAGATCAATAAAATACCGCAGCCTTTTAATAATAATTAAGGTTAATGATGTGGAATAATTCCCATTTAAGTATCTTTTTAGGTCCATGGATGTGCTTTAGTATGACAAGAAAATAGCCATAAATTGTCCACAATCAATGAACAAAGTGGGCAGAAAACATGACAGTAAAATTTGGTGTTTTCAGATTTTTAAACAGAAGGATTTACGAGAGTTGAATGAGAAGAGCAGAAAATTATTTATTAAAAGATGACAATCACGATTCAAAAGAGTAATATAAATGTAGCAATTATTAAAATAAATCAGACTCAATGTTTTTTCACTGGGATTATATTTGGCATTTCATTGCACTTTTGTTTTACTCTATTAGTAGCGGTGTGCAGGGAATGTGGTGATCAATAGGAAAATAATGTGAAATTCTGGACAGTGGCTCACACGTGGGAAGCATTGCACGGTGTCACAATAGAGAACTGGTCTTAGTAAAGACCTGAATTCATCTGTGTATATGTGTTTATGAAGTTTGTGTGCGTGCATTCATCTGCTTTTCTATGGGTGTGTGTGTGTCCATCTTTGTGTGTAAATGTGTAAGTGTGTGTGTGTGTGTTTTTGTATCCGTGTGTATCTGAGTGTGTGGATGTGTGTCCATCATTGTATGTATATGTATATATATATATATATACACATACAATGATATATGATATATATATCTTTGTGTGTGTGTGTGTCCATCTTTGTGTGTATATTATTATGTGTGTGTGTGTGTGTGTCTATCTTTGCTCATCTGTTTGAGAGACGGTGTGTATGTGTGTATGTTCATCCAAGTGCTTCTGTGTGTATTGGTATTGGTTTATTATTGTCATGTGTACCGAGACTCAGTGAAAATCTTTTGTTTGCATGCTAAACAATCAAATCAAATCATGCCATACATAGGAACAATCAGTATAACAGGTAGTGCAAAGAGAAACATTCCAGAATTGTGAATATAGTTTTACATCTTTGTGATGTTACTGTTTCAGAGAATGTGCATCTGTGTGTGTGGATACTTGTATATGTGTCAGTGTGTGTGGATACTGTATATATGTGTCTGTGTGTGTGGATACTGTATATATGTGTCTGTGTGTGTGGATACTGTATATATGTGTCTGTGTGTGCGGGTCTGTGTCCATAACTTTTTTTTTGCTCAAGGTAAAAATATAATTCCAGCAAGAATATAATCCAACAATTGATTCAAATCTCCCAGAACTCAGGAATCCTGAGTGGAGAAGAGTGAAAAAGAAAATTAATAAAACCTTCAAAACTGTGTGAAAATTGGGGGGGGGCTACATTTTTTTGGTAAGAATTTTATTGTCCCATTGTTAGAAAATATGGAAATTTAACTCTCTTGACATTGTCCGGTTTGTTTTAAGGGACATCTATTCGTGTTTAGTTTAGTTTAGAGATACAGCGCGGAAACAGGCCCTTCGGCTCGCCAAGTCCGTACCGACCATCGATCCCCGCACATTAACACTATCCAACACACACACTAGGGACAATTATTACACATAGAACAAGGCAATTAACCTACATACCTATACGGCTTTTGGTGTGTGGGAGGAAACCGAAGATCTCGGAGAAAACCCACGCGGTCATGGCGAGAATGTACAAACTCCATACAGACATCACCCGTAGTCGGGATCGAACCCGGGTCTCTGACGCTGCAAGCGCTGTAAGGCTGCAGATCTACCGTGTGAGAGTGCTATTAATCATGTCCATTGGCATTCAATCTCCCTGGGCCGATACTCTACCTGATAATTAAATATGACAGATGTAATAGTTTAGACAATTTGTCACGACCATTAATATTTATCTCTGTGTAGGCAGGAATGCTAGTGCTTTGTAAATTGCTACTTACAATCAATCCAAGGTGGAGGAGGCTAGGGGAAACTTTGTTTCAATCTCTTACATCAACGAAGATGCAATTTTTTTCCTCCATCCCCACTGCGGCCTAACATTATGGAGCGGTGCGGTCTTTCCTGGAGATCAACCCAGTGCTTCAACCGCGGACACGGCGTGGACTTACCATCGTGGAGCCTGCGATCCCTTTGCCGGGGATCGACTGTGGAGAGCTCCAACCGTGGGCCTGTGGACTTTAACATCGTGGAGCCGGCGGTCCCTGGTTAGAGACCGATTCGGGAGCTCCAAGTCGCGGAGAGTTTCAACTGTCCCAACGCGGGAGTTTCGATCACCCCGACGCGAGGGCTTTGAATCGCCGGCTGCTGGAGCTTTGATCACCCCGACTGCAGATGGTTCGACAGCCTCGACAGCAAGAGAATAAAGTGGGAGAAGATTGGACTTTATTACCTTCCATCACAATGAGGAATGTGAAGAGCCGCTGTGGTGGATGTTTATGTTAACTTTTATTTTATGTGGGTGTGTGTCTTGTTTCTTTTCACTTAGTATGGCTGTATGGTAACTCAAATTTCACTGTTACTTAATTGGTAACGCCTGTGGACACGACGTCAGTGGATATATTTAAGGCAGAGAGATAGATTCTTGATTAGTACAGATGTCAGAGGTTATGGGGAGAAGGCAGGAGAATGGGGATAGGAGAGACAGATCACCCGTGATTGAATGGCGGAGTAGACTTGATGGGCCGAATGGCCTAATACTGCTCCGATCACAATCTTATGATCCTTCATTCTGACCCACACACTGGGGTAGTCTGGAGAAGGGTTCCAACCTGAAACATCACCTATTCTTTTTCTCCAGAGATTCTGCCCGACCCGCTGAGTTACTCCAGCCCTGAAGGATCTCCACCACGGTGACAAGGCTTATTTCTAAACCACTTGATTAATTAGCAACTAATATACATTCCCCCCTACGCTATAAGGAAATGTCATTCTTTCCCTCTGTCACCAGTTTAGGACAGCTGAGCGCACTGAAAGGAGTGTACGAGTTTAGAATGGCAGATAGAAGCTAACGTGGATGCATTTGCATCAATTATCGGGATAATTGATTGTTGAACACAATAGACAGCTGTCCATTAGCAACAGTGAAAAAGGAATGGGTGCAATAGTTGGGCAGTAAATAAAGGGGGGGCCAGAAATAACTCAACTTGCAGAATTGAATCTATTGTGAAATATGCTTGGTCAGAGCGACAATTCCTTCATTTTCATGAGTAAAGGTTATGAAATTACCTGCCATTACACACGGTCGGCGTGGCTTATTTGTGTACGTTTAAGAACCCCAGAAGCAATTCCGTGACCCCTTTGTACTGCAAATAGGCATTGCTCTGCAATTAAGATTCCATTATCAAACACTAAAGACTGTCATTAACTGCATGAGGCATTCGGAGACCTTTGTCCACAAAATGTTTGTGCAGTTTTTGAGCAAAGTGAGTCATTTTGCAAAATGTATCTGTGCACTTTGAAGTTAGTTTATGTTAGTTCTTTCAGGACCGTTTCATTGTCATTTATTTCGCTTGGCCAAGCACGCTAGGGCAGCTTACAGCCAGTGGTATTAATATTGATTTCTCTAACTTCAAGTAACCCCAGTATTTCCCTCTCTCTCTATCCCACCCCCACCCAAGTCACACCAGCTTCTCATTTCCACCCAACAAACAGCTAACGATGACCTGTTTCCTTTATCATCTTTACTTTTATACGTATATTTCATTCGTTTTTCTTTATCTCTCTACATCATCTTCTATGTCTCTCGTTTCCGTTTCCCGTGACTTTCAGTCTAAAGAAGGGTCTCGACCCGAAACGTCACCCATTCCTTCTCTCCAGAGATGCAGCCTGTCCCGCTGAGTTACTCCAGCTTTTTGTGCCCATCTACAATTGCGATGGTTTGTGTCCTTTTGCAAGGTTTGTACCTGGTGGGATGAATGAGCTCAGGAATCGTTTCTCTCTGTTAAAGGAAGAGTCAGTACGCCACTCGGCACCTACCTTCAGAGCACCCAGTTGAGACAAGCGTCCCTTGTACCTATCATGGAAGAAGTTTACTTCATTGGAATGGAACAAGTTACAAGTTATACTTTGTCACCTGATTTTAAATTAAATAATTATGCATAGACCTTTGTAACGTACAAGGGTATGCCCGGGAACGATAGAGGCGAGGGACGTTTGACCACGTAGGATCTACTTGCCCTCAGACAAGTTTTAACTGCAACTTCCTGCTCTCCCTTCTGAATGTTGCAAAACGGCATCAAACCCACACACAATGATCCTTTAACAAACATCACCTTCCCCTTACTACATTTCTACGTGTGGGAGCTTTTTATGTGTGAATTGGCCTGATTTCTTGCTTTCCAGCCCCTTCAAAAGCACTTACATTTCAGCCATTCTCTCTTCTCCCCTCTCAAGTAGGCAGGAGATACACAAGCTTGAGAGCGTGTACCACTAGACTCAAAAACTGCTTCTTCCTCGCTGTTATCAGACTATTCTTCTTCCTCGTGTCCGGCCATCTTCCATATCACGTCTTTCCGGTCGGTCAGTGATGGTTGACGACCGGTGGTTGCAGAATTGGCTACTTCAGTTAGTCACTGTGGTACAGTTTCTGTCGTCAGCATTGCCCGGGATGCGCCACGTGGAGGTTTCTGCTTGCATCCCATCAGACTATTGAATGGACATCTCATAAGCTAGGGGTGTAGTCCTGATCTCCTAACCTACCCCATTGAGGCACTTGTAATGTAAAAAAAATCTGCACTTGCTCTGAAGCTGTAACATTATATTCTGCACTCTGTGGATTTTTTTCTCTTCACATTACCTGTTATGTTTGAGTATGGTTTGATTGGACATGTGTGGTATGATCTGCCTGGAAACCAAGTAAAACACATGTTTTCAATGTATCCCTGTTCACGTGAAAATAATACGCCAGTACCAATAGTCTGCTGGAGCTAATGTAATTTGTAATGACTGACTTGGCAAATTAGATTCCTCGGAGGTTGCAAAACATCCTTGGCTAATAAAGTATTATTGTGATTGTGATGATCTACAAGCTTAAGAATATTCATACAAATGCAATATCACCTTCTCAATGGCCTGACACAAGCTCTTTGTTCTACCATCTCTGGCCATTTATGCATCTTTCCACCTCTTTCTATCTTGTAGCAGAGCTTCTGATGGCCCTGACCATTCCGTGGACGCTACCTTTTCTCTCACTTCAATGGTTCTAGGGTACTTTTATAAGCGATATTTTATATACTGTGTATCAATTGTTAACTATTCTACCAAGGAATTAATCTAGAATTCTGTCAACTCAATAACTTCCTTTCTTGTTCTGCTGTTCACATACTACCTGTACTAACACAGTCCCATTTCTAGTTCAGTTCATTAATCTGCAATTATGAGATATTCAAAAAGTTAAAGAATTTATTATTTTCATTTAAACCTTAATATGTTTGCTACTGGAATAAGAAAATAGTACTTGTGTTTGAAACATTTTCTCATCTTTATTCATAATTTATGTGTAAAAATGCATTTAATCTGAGGCAGGCAGCGACTGTATCAGTGTGATGTGGGCTGATGCTTTACCTACAGGTGGTGTGGATGTACCGTTAAGGCAAAGATTCACCTCTGAGGAAAACTGAGTACAGGGCCTGGCCCTGTAAAGGAATCGCCAATCCGATTTAAGACATTTAACTGCGAAATGCCTGCCCTTTAGTATTGGATAGATTGAGTGGAGGGTTCTGTGTTGTTCCAAGTGTGTGGTGGTTGTGGTGTGTTTCCCCCAGCCATCTTGTCCAGTGCACATTGATCAGCACAGTTCGCCAGCCCTTGTTAGCAGAGGCTCTTTGTGCAAGTGTTGCCTGAAGCCCAAAGGGTTTGCAGTTCTGTGTGAGGATCGGGCACGCAGTGAGCTAGCTAGATCAGATCAGCCCAGGTTGCTGAGTGGCCAAAGGGTGGATTTTAATGGGTCGTTATTAAACTGTTCCGTCTGTGGCATCGCCAGCTCTCTCTCTCTTCCAGATCCGCCAACCCAACTGTCGACAAAGTCTGACTGAGAAAATGCTCCCTCTCATATTATGGGTTGGCTCCGCGTTTGCCCACTCGCTGGGGCGGGCGGTGCCTGTGGCCTACTGCTGACATATTTGACGGATAAATTTAGTTATAAATCTCATTGATATGAATACGCAGGTCCGTACACACACAGTAGCTCAGCTGACGAGAATGTTTATCCCGAATGACTCATGTCCTGGGCATGCGCAGTTGTAATACCGAACTCACTTATTGCTACACGTGATAAGTGCTAAAACAGCAAAATACTTTTCCTTACAAGCAGTCCAGTGGAATATTGCCATAACCCCTATCCCCGATTTGCAAATATACAGAAGTATTCTACCTATGGTGACAGTATGGCGCAGCGGTATATTTGCTGCCTTACAGCGCTTGCAGCGCCAGAGACCCGTGTTCAATCCCGACTACGGGTGCTGTCTGTATGGTGTTTGTACGTTCTCCTCGTGACCACGTGGGTTTTCTCCGAGATCTTCGGTTTCCTCCTACACTCCAAAGACGTACAGGTTTGTAGGTTAATTGGCCTGGTGTATTTGTAAATTGTCCCGAGTGTATGTAGAATAGTGTAGTGTGTGGGGATCGCTGGTCGGCGCAGACTCGGTGGGCCGAAGGGCCTGTTTCTGTGCTGTATCTTTAAACTAAACTAAACTAAACCACTAAGCCCACATGCACTTAATTTTTAAACACTTTCTCAAATGCCAGGTCTAAATCAACCTTGAATGACCTGAATTTGTATTCTGCATTGGCCCTGCGAGAAGTGTATCTTAAAGATGTTTCATGAATGTGTTTTGTTTATTGCCTTTGCACGTTCTCCCCACCCTGTGTTGTCACTGACTCTTTTTAATGATAGTGTTGGATTGTTGGCCTTGGCTCTTGAGTGGAATCTCTGAATAAGATTTCAAAGTACGCAGTTCCCTTTTCTTTCGTGTGTGATGCGGGATAATTCCTTCCTCTCGCCCTCCTGTGAATCATGTGACATTATACTCTCTCTCTGTGCTGGCATCGCAATGGCCTCTCACAGTTTGCTCTGTGTTTAACCATTGTGTTCGTTCCAAAGAGCCCGCAGTATAAGCATCGTAAGAAATTATAGATGTGGCAAAGTGAGTGATTAGACTGTAATTTAGTCGCGAGATTCAGGTGACGTGCGTGAACCTTGTGGCCCGGCTTTGATGACTTATGATGTCATCCTCACCCCTCAATTAGATTACAACCTTGTTGTTCACTCCCAACCATCCATTATTCTGTACATTTAGAAATTCTACATGAGTGGATGACAATTATGTTACATCAGGCTGATCTGTGGAGCAGATTAACTGCTCGATGAAGGCTCGTGTCTTCAGCTTGCGAACACAATCCATTTGTAACTTTCTGCCTCCCTGGGGTCCGTGGCCTGTTATCAATATGATTTCTTTGTTTGCTGCTTGTATATTTATAGAGTCCAATTGTACCGAGGGTTCCCTGTTGTTCCTCTGCGCTCTGTGCAGCGTAGTGTGTGGCCCCCATTCATACTCCGATCCGCTCTCACTCGGCGGTGATCACTTCGGAGCTGTGCCGCTCAACCGAGCGTTTCGAACCGAAATTAGATGTGACAGTTCCCTGGTCCTCTACTCTTCCCTGAGATGACACCTCTCCTCTTTCCCCTGTAGACCTCATTGCCGTTTGTGGGAGCTGATTGTGTGCAAGTTGGCTGCATTATTTACAAGGTAGACACAAAATGCTGGAGTAACTCAGCGGGTGAGGCAGCATCCATGGAGAGAAGGGATGGGCGACGTTGTGGGTCGAGACCCTTCTTCAGACAGAAATAATCTTATAATAAGAAATAGGGGTGGGGGGAGGGGGGAGGGTGCATCATCCCAATGTGAATCCAAATAATTTGTATCAGTATCAGTGAAAATCAGACACTTTAAAAACAAATTGGAGGAACAGCACCTCGTATTCCGCTTGGGCAGTTTACAACCCAGCGGTATAAATTTGATTTCTCTAATTTTAAGTAACCCTTGCATTCCCTCTCCCATCCTGCTAGTTTCACTGTTTCCATTCATATATCTCTTCCACAGCCATCAATGGACCATTGTGGGCTCTGCATTTCCTTGCTCACGGCACTGCTCTGATTTGTTCTAAACCTTTTCATACCTCTAGATTTCCCCCTACCCGTGTTAATCCTGGCTAAATTGGATCAGCTAGGACTGCAAAATGGGGTTAGGGTTCATGGTTGCTGGGAGATTTGGTCAAATTGGAATTGCTCTCTGCAAAGCTGGGACAGGGAGTCTGAAATTTAGACAATTTGCAAGCAAAGAATGGGAAACCTTGCAAACCATGTCAATCTGGTACTAAACGCATAGAATGGATTGGATGGCTGCAAACCAGATTTACATCTTGTAAATAGTTTGTAAATAATGCTGCAGAGTCTGACTCTGCTAAGTGTTGATTGGATGAGGTGTTGAGCCTTGTCTGAGATTTCTGTTAATCAGGGTAAATGTTTCCAAGTTGACTTCATCTCGAAGTCCGTTGTGAATACAATGGATTGAACTGTTGTATCATTGGGTTAGGGAAATGCCTGTTATGTATGGGGTTAATCGATACCTGTAATTGGGTTATTGAGAGACAACCCCCGTGTGGTTCGGGCCTCGAGTTCGCGGGGCATATAAAGGTCACGAGGCTTAGGGTCGATCTTCTGGAAGAGCCCTCAGGACCTCGTACCCGTCTGGAGTGCCTCTGTCTGCGTGAGGCCTAGAGGGCTTGAACAGATAGACGCAGGGATCGAACCCGCGCTTTTGGTAAAATAAAATTTAGTTGATTCAAGTGCTTGATTCAGTGTTTTTACTGAAACTAGATGGGGGGGAGCTTAGAAATGAGCAATTATCACCCTGACTCTCAGTCTGAAGGAGGGTCTCCACCTGAAACGTCACCTATTCCTTTTCTCCAGAGATGCTGCCTGACCTACTGAGTTACTCCATCATTTTGTGTCTATCATCGGTGTTAACAAGGATCTGCTGTTCCTTCCTGCACTTTAAAAGCAGTCAGGAATTCCATGAATATCAATAATACATTCTGTGCATTCAACTCTTATGTATCTCTCTCTGTATATTATATTGAGGGCCCATCGCTGGGAAGTATAGGTGAGAAGCATTAATGAGAAGGGATTGAACTGGAATTAGAAGGGAACAGATTGGGCTCTGATCCCCCATTGTAGACCCGTCTCTCCAGTGATGAGTGAGCCAGTGGGCTAGTCACTACAATGTTCATAAGTTCATAAGTGTCCCACCAAGGTCCATCAAGTCTACTCCGCTATTCAATCATGGCTGATCTATCTCTCCCTCCTAACCCAATTCTCTTGCCTTCTCCCCATTACCCCTGACACCCCATACTAATCACCCACACTAATGTGTGGGAGGGTGCAAAGATTCTGAAGAACTGATCACTGAGCCTGCACTGTGAAACAGAAAAAAAAAAAGGAAATATTTTCAAACTACAATCTAGTTGCAAATGTTGCACCTTTTTTTTCTTTTAGAGAGCATGAATGGAATAGTTCATTCTTTGGCGTGTGGGATTATTTCATTCATGCCATTAGTCCGCTGATGCTTTCAACTTCCCATTAACAGCCTATTAGTTGAGATTCCTCGAGACTGGTCTGTAAATCTAATTCCATTATTTAAGCCTTGACTTAAAAGGAGAATAAGTACAGCCACATAAAATTAAATACATGAAATTTCTCCAACTCTTTGAACAAATTGTTCTGGCTGCTTAGGCAAAGCTGCTGTGATATTATAGAAACAAAGAACTGCAGATGCTGGTTTATATCACTATCTTTGCTGTGATACTATACTGGATTTTTATTATTGCATTGGGTGAAACAGAGTTCACGGCATTTAAAGACAATTATTCATTGTTTTCAGGTTATGGGCTCCAATGGCAAGGCCCACATTGGTTTGGGAACAGCTCTGCCCAAGACCAAAAGAAATTGAAGAGGGTTGTGGATGTAGCCCAGTCCATCATCCACTAACCTTCATGCTGCCTCGGAAGAGCAGCCAACATAATCAAAGACTTTTCCCGCCCCGGTTATTCCCTCTTCTCCCCGCTCCTATCGGGCAGAAGATACAGAAGCTTGACAATGGGAACTACCAGACTCAAGAACAGCTCCTTCCCCTGTTATCAGGCTTCTGAATGATCCTTGCATTAGCTAGGATATTCTTTGATTCACCTCTACCCCATTGCTGACATTGGACTTTTCTCTGGAACTGATGCACAACAAAGCTGAGAACTATATTCTGCACTCTGTATCTTTCACTTTGCTCCTGATTTTGTTTAGTTCAGTTTAGTTTAGAGATAGAGCATGGAAATAGGTCCTTTGGTCCACCGAGACCCTGCCAACCAGCAATCCCTGTACACTAGCACTATCCTACACACATTAGGGACAATTTACAATTTTACAGAAGCCATGCCTCTGGCATCACCGTGCCATCCTGCTGTACTTGACTTGAGTTTGACTTGAATGTGGTTATGTACAGTATAATCTGATTTTATTCAATAGCAAAGCAATGCTTTTCACTGTACCTCAGTACACATGACTATAGGAAAACCTGAACCTAAATTAATTGCCATCCCAATCTGACCTTGAGAGATGGTGGCTGTCATCCTTTCTGAACCGCTGCAATCCTTCTAGGTCTCTATCCCGTATCCCCCCCCCCCCCCCATTTCTCCAACAGTGTTTTGGGGGATGCGGTTCTAGGCTTTAGACCCATCAATGATGAGTGAATGGTGATATAGTGCCAGGTATTGGAGCGGAACCTCTTGATGGTGGTGTCCCCTGCACTGGAAGCTCACAAACTAGGAAATCATCAGTAAGATGACTGCAACGCTTCATCCCTTCATTTTAATAGAGAGAAGCCAACTATTACGTATCTAAGTGTTTTGTTGTGCTGTGGGAAAGAACCTCATTGTGTGATCCTCGATGGACGTATCTAAACCGCTCATTAGCTGGCCACTGGAGCCGTGCATGAATGACCATTTCATGTGTGGGTTTGGGGTAGCTGTCACAAAGGTACCAGGAATAGGAAGCTATTGATGGAAGCTGAACATTATCACAGTTTAGACATTAGATTTTAGAGATACAGTGCAGAAACAGGCCCCGTGGCCCACCAAGTCCGCACTGACCAGCGATCACCCCGTACACTAGCACTATCCTACACACCGGGGACGATTTACAATTTGACTGAAACCAATTAACCTACAAACATGTACATCTTTAGAATGTGGGAGGAAACTGGAGCAGCCTGGGAAAACCCACGCGGTCACGGGGAGAATGTACAAACTCCATACAGACAGCACCCATAGTCGGGATTGAACTTGGGTCTCTGACGTTCTAAGGCAACAACTCACTGTGCCACTATGCCACCCTAAAGTTGACAGAGTACCACTCAAGTATGAGCCTGTAGTAAGGAACTATAGAAGAATTGGCTACATGGAAGGTATCAGAGGGTGATGGTGGAAAGTAGTTTTGTCGACTGGAGGCCTG